>NC_046296.1:34811387-35112794 GCF_004115265.2 Rhinolophus ferrumequinum | reverse complement strand
ACCCACATGTGACTACTAAAAATTGGGAGAGACATCTAAGCTGCAGAGGTCCTCCACAGAGAAGCAAGGAGCCCAAGCTACACACGAGGATCCCTAGCCAAAGTTTTCAGTGCTGGAGAGAGAAATACCCACAAATTCTGGCTGTGGAAAACAGTGGCACAATCTCAGCCACTCAGATTGTGGCTGAGTGGGCCCAGGGCAGCTGAAGTCCCAAGCATTCCTCTTTAAGGGCCCATGCACGGACTTACTCACTGACTGCCTCACTTATTCTGAGCTCTAGCGTTTGTTGCGGAGGCAGTCCGAAATGTACCAGGGACATACAAGGATAAAATGAACTGTCTGGCGTCAGGGAGAGGGCTTCAGGGGCAGATTTCTCCTGGACAGAGAAGCTGGCAGAAGAAGCCATTGTTTCCTTGTTGAGCTCTCCCCACTACCAGTGTGCAGACACAGGTGGCCGCCATATTTGAGTCTCCATCAACCTGGCTAAAACCGTTTGAGTGCCCTGATTCCCTTAGACTCCACAGCACCCAACATTTGGGCACACTCATGCTGCTTCCAGTGGCTTTTCCATATAAATAGCCTGCCTTGGCTCATGCTGTGGACTTTCCTACAATCTCTTAAAGGTTCATAAACCACAAGCAAGCAGGATCTGGCTTTGGCATGTCTGTACCTCTCGCTGAGCAGCCCTAAGCCTGGCACTAGCAACAGTGGGTCTTGGTTTGCAGCTTGGATTCTCGAGGCACCTCCAAGTCCAGCAGGGGTGGCGGCCACCTGCAGATGGCTCTGTGGCTCATGCCAGGTGTCTCTGGGCTGGGCACAGACTGCAGCTGAACTTGGCCTGCAGTGAGGCCCCTCCCTGGAGGCTGTGGGTCTGGTATGCCTGGTGGCCAGCTTTTGACACAGCCAGTGAATCACCTGGCTGCCTCTGGGGACAACACATCCAAAGGGCACACTGGGCAGGCACCAAAGACCTTCTAAAGCAAATCCTGCTCTGTAGGGTCAGCCCCTGCATCACAGTTCCTCTACTGTAGTCACAACCAATCTTCACAATGAATCAGCCTGAGGATCAACCCCTCCCACTGATGTACAAAGAGCAACCAAGGCTCAACTACAACAGGAGTGCACACACAAACCACAAAAGGGATACACCTGGAGTACTCAGCTTAGGTGAACAGAAAGATGTGCCACTGAGCCCCACAGCACACCTACTACGTAAGGCCAATCTACTAAAACTGGAAGACATAGCAACCCTACTTAATGCATAGAAACAAATATAGTAGCCAAAATGGGGAGACAACAAAACATGCCCCAAATATAAGAACAGAACAAAATGCCAAAAAAAGAGCTAAACAAAATGGAGACAAGCAATCTACCAGATGCAGAGTTCCAAACATTAGTTATAAGGATGCTCAGTGAACTCAGGGGAAACTTCAACAAACAGAAAGCATAAAAATGGAGACAAAAAACAAAAACAGTCAGAAATGAAGAATACAATTACTGAAATGAAGAATATATTAGAGGGAATCAACAGTAAATTAGATGAATAAGAGGACTCAATCAGTGATTTAGAAGATAAGGTAGCAGAAAACAGCCAATCAGAGCAGCAACAGGAAAAGGAATCCAAAACAATGAGAATAGTTTAAGGGGCCTCTGGGACAACACCAAGCATAACAACATTTGCATCACAGGAATACCAGAAG
This sequence comes from Rhinolophus ferrumequinum, assembly GCF_004115265.2. Classification (NCBI taxonomy): domain Eukaryota; kingdom Metazoa; phylum Chordata; class Mammalia; order Chiroptera; family Rhinolophidae; genus Rhinolophus; species Rhinolophus ferrumequinum. The sequence continues at coordinate 35,111,094 of NC_046296.1, read as the reverse complement.
GAGAAGAGAGAGAACAAGATCTGAAAACCTATTTTAAGATATAATGATGGAAAACTTCCCTAACCTGGTGAAAGAAATAAATATGCATGCCCAAGAAGCCCAAATAAATATGCATGCCCATAGAGTCCCAAAACAGATGAACCCCACTAGACACATCATAATTAAAATGCCAAAGGTTAAAGACAAAGAACTAATTTTAAAAGCAGCAAGAGAAAAAGTTACCTATAAGCAAACTTCCTTAAGACTTTCAGCTGATTTCTCAACAGAAACTTTATAGGCCAGAAGAGATTGTCAAGAAATATTCAAAGTGATGAAAAGAAAGGACCTACAACCAAGATTACTCTACCCAGCAAAGCTGTCATTTAGAATCAAAGGAAAGATAAAGAGCTTCCCAGACAACAGAAAGATAAAGGAGTTCATTAATACCAAATTGGTACAGGGAATCTTAGAAGGGCTTATTTAATAATAATAATAATAAGAAGAACAACAACAACAACAAAACAACAACAACAACAAAATGACAATATCTATATATCTACCAACAATTACTTTAATTGTAAATGGACTAAATGCTCCGATCAAAAGATAGGTGGATGGATGGATAAGAAAATAAGACCTTTACATATGCTGCCTACAAGAGACTCACTTCAGATTGAAAAACGTACACAGACTGAAAGTAAAGGGATTGGAAAAAGATTATCATGAAAGTAGAAAGAAACAAACAAGCAAAAAGAACAAAAAAATCTGGAGTAGTAACAAGATAGAAAACAAGATAGACATTAAAACAAAGAGTATAAGAAGAAAAGAAGGACCCAGTAATTCCACTTCAGGGTATTTAACCGAAGAAACCAAAAATGCTAGTTCTAGGGGACATGAATATCTATATGTTCATTACAGCATTGTTTACAATGGCTGAAATGTAGAAGCAATCTGGGTGTTCATCAGTGGATGAGTGGATAAAAAGTAGGTAATATATACAAAGTGTGACCATACAATACAGCAAATGTTTAAATAAAAAGAAATTGCTACAGTAAAAGACACATTGCTATTAATCCCCCTCAGAATACTCCCACTCACTTCGAACACTCTTATCCCATCGTTCCTGCCACTTTCTGAAGCAGTTCTGGAAGTCCTCTTTCATGAGTGTCTTTAGTTGCACTATTATGGCTGCCTCAATGTCCTGAATCATTTTGACTTTGGAAGAACCAGAAGTCATGTGGTGTAGGATCCAGTGAATAACGTGGATGAGGACACACTTAATGTTTTGATTTGACAGAAATTGCCATATACCAGAAGCGATGTGTGACATGGAGTGCTGTCATGATGGAGGATGATTGAGGGCACACTTTAAAACACACCTTCTCTCAATCATAGTCACGCCCAACTGACTGCACCAAACAAGTTGAAACTTGTCACACATTGTTACTAAGGTTTGACAGGCGGCTTCCCATAAAGAAGAACCCTGCCTTTCCACTGGATGGCACCCAGCAGTAGCATTCACCGTATCGTTTAATAACAATAGAAATGCTCCCTGTAGCACATTGCTTCTGGTACAGCAACTTTTGTCAAATCCACCTTATGTTCTCATACACCTTATTCACCAGATCTGGCACTGTGCGACTTCTTGCTCTTCCCCAAAGTCAAAACGATTCAGGGCCTCGAGGCATCCATGACAGTACAACTACAGACATTCACAAAAGAGGATTTCCAGAACTGCTTCAGAAAGTGGCAAGAACAATGGGATAAGTGTGTTTGAAATGAGGGAGAATATTTTGAGAGGGATTATGGCAATGTCCCTTTTATTGTACCAATCTTTTATTCTTATTGAAACATATACCGTATTTTTTTTTTTTAAATCACACCTCATATATAAAATGGAATATTGCTCAGTCAGGGAAAGGAATGCTTTATTGCCATCTGCAGTGGCATGGATGGACCTGGAGGATTGTGCAGAGTGGAGTATATCAGACAGATAAAGACAGATGCAATGTGATTTTGCTTACATGTATAATCTAAACAAAAAAATGAACAAACAGGGCAGAAACAAACTCATAGATACAGAGAACATTTTGACGGTTGCCAGATGGGAAGGGTATTGGGGTGGGAGGGCAAAAAATGGAAAGAGATTAAAAAGGTACAAATTGGCTGTTACAAAGTAGTCATGAGGATGTAGGGTATAGCATAAGAAATGTAATCAATAATAGTGTAATAACTATGGTGTTTAGATAGGTACTAGACTTATTGGGGTGATAGGTGGCGAGGGGTTTGGAGGACAGGGTGAAATAGGTGAAGACGTTAAGAAGTACAAATTGGTAGTTACATAATAATCATGGAGATATAAAGTAAAACATAGAGAATATAGTCAATAACATGGTAATAACTGAGTAGTTTCAGGTGGGTACGAGATACTCAGGGGTGATCGTTTCTTAAAGTATATAAATTGTCTATCCACTATGCTGTACACATGAAATTAATATAAAATAATACTGAAAGTCAACTATATTTGAAAAATTGAAAAAGGGGGGACATTTCAGAGGGAATAAGAGATTCAAATTTCCAGGTATAAAACACGTAAGTCATGAGGATGTAATGTACAATATGGGGAATAGTCAGTAATATTGTGATGGCGCTGCTGGACTTACCACGGCAACCACTTCTTTAGGTATACAAATGTTCAATAACTATTGTGTATACCTGAAACTAATATAATATTGTATGTGAGACATATTTGAATAAAAATCTTTCAAGAAATGCAATTAAAGACTTTAAATGGGAACATTAAAAACAAGATTATGACTCACTTTATTGCAATAATCTCTTTAATTGTGGTGGTCTAGAACCAAATCCACAATTATCTCCAAGGTATGCCTGTACATAAATAAATGTTCTCATTTCTTAAATCAATAAAAACAAAATTGGGAAAGTAAAAAAATAACAATAACAATAATAATAATAAAATAAAAGCAGAGCCTAGCAGCCATCTCTAAACAGGGGCTTCTCATGCAAACTGCAATTCAGGGAAAAGCCTGCACTAAGCTGCCTGCCTCCTGTACTGAACAGCCAGCCTGCACTGTGTTGCTGCCATCTAAGCCAGCCGTTAAAAGGAGTTCCTGGAAGAGTATTTTAGCCAATAGGCCTCAGGCTGTCCCTGTCCAATCAGAGCTGCACAGCTATTTCCCCATCAGTATCTTCATCAACCAATCAGAGCAGCTCCAATCAGGACAGTGTCTTTTGGACTAATCAGACTATAATATAAGGCTTTGGAGTCCTCATTTGCATGAGAATGGACCAATCAGGGACCAGGGGCAGGGACTTCTGTCTATACAAGTCAGTTCTCCTGTGGCTCAGAAAGTGCACTTTCTCTTTCCACCAAACTGTGAAGACTGCACTTCCCTCCTAGAGCTGAAACACCTAGGATGAACCACCAAAGACATCTCTCTGGACAAGAGCGAAGAAGAGCAGGAAGAGCAGAGAAGAGCTGTCTAGCCAGAGAGGGGCCTTGTCCCAGTGCTGCCTCACAGGCATGCTGCTCCTGAATTAAGCTGCAACACTCCTGAGCTCTTCCACAGTTGAGCTGTTATCACAATTAAACTGTTTTACTGAATAAAGTTTCCTTTTTCACTGCACCCCAAACTGGGGATTCCTTTTGATGTTGAGTTGACACCAATAAAGAGAATAATCACAGTTCAAGCCCTATTATATCAATAATATTGACTTTATGATATAAATACATTAAGAAATGAAGGGATTATTCAATGAAAGCATGAAGAAAATAAGCTTTTAGGGAGGAATAATTTTAAGAGAGCACCAATTGAAGCCATAACTCCCCCAAGTTTGGATAGATTAAATGACTAAACATTCACTTCTATATTTGACAGCTTTAATACACTTTATATTTTGTATATCTGAAGGGAAATAATTTATAAGTATAAAAGTAATTAAATAAAATATTAATGGATGTGATTACCTAACACTAGAAATATCAATCAATATTAAAAGTCTTACCAGAAACTGGAAAAATATTTGCCAAATAGGATAAACAGTGAATAAACTGAAAAAATAAACAAGAAACACTATAAACTCAATAAGAGATATACAATTACTAGTAAATATTATCAGTGATCAAAGAAAGAGAAAATTAGATTAGCAAAAATAATTTCATATTTATATTAGTCAATGTATTACTTGTGATGTTGGCAGCATATCAATGCCAAGGCATGTTCTTGCTTTCAGGCTTCTGATACCAAGGGTATGGTACGAGAACTTCCAACAACATGCAGAGCTGCACTGTCCACCTTCTGCCTCTTGTTGCCCTCCCTAATGACAAGGAACCATCTTTGGATTCACTCCTATATCTATATATCAGGAAGTTTTATTTCCCTGTCACAGACACAAATCCGCAGACACATTTAGTTTTCTAATCCACAAAAAAGCATTACCTGGTTTTTATACAGCTGATGGTCCTATCTACTATGGTTTATTTTAAAATAAAAGTTTGCTTTCTAAAGAAGAAATTTGTATTTATCTGAATATTCTCAATTCCCTTGCCATTCTGGAAGACATAGCTATGGTTTTATGATCTATCAAATATGGTTTCTTTTAAGTGCTCTCAAAAGGGAAAATTTCAACTATTACAAACATAAGAACATGTACAAATCTCCCTCGTTCTTTGAAATCGCTGGCTAAATGAAGTGTACTAATCAAAGAACGCCCAAAGTAATGTTTCTAGCTTAGTTTCTTAGAATCACTTACAGTACTTTGGCAGTCAGTAAATATTTGGTGAATTGCTAATCAAATAAGCATCTAACATATATACACAGTTTTAAAAAATTGTTACCATTTACATAATAGTAAATTTTACATCTTGTTCCCAAGTGGATTCAGAATATTATAAAATATGTGCAAGATAATCAATGTTTAAATATAAAAAGAAATCATGGTTAAAATCATGTATCTTTTTCTTGATTTTCCTGGGGAACAGGTAAGACTATAAATTGAATTTCTAGGAAAGATTTATAGAGAAAAACAACATCCTGTCCAATTGTCTAGTCATAAAAATAACCTTTACTTTTTATCATTTTAAACCAACTTTCCTAAGTAACCCTGTTTAGAAAAGTCCACTAGATGTTACACAAGTTTACATTGATCATCATACTCTGTTTTTATTCAAAAGTGGAGCTGGTGATAAAAACAAAGAGAATGAAGAGCATAGGTCAGTACATTCCATTTGTTCATCCCTATATAGGACTTAATGGCTATCCTAACATACAACACTCAAAACTATTGAATTGTAATTGCTGTTTCTAAAACTGGCGTAAAAGACAACATGTAAATGCAAGGCATTAAGTTATCATTGTTGTTATAGTCATTACTGCTGTTGCTGTCTTGAAAAGAGAAGAGTCATAATCCCACTGCTTGCAACTTATAATCAACTCAGAGCTAACTCAAGGATAGCCTTAATTTTGTCCTCCATACTTTGATATTTATTTCTACAGACAAAAGAAATATGGAAAATCTCACTAAGAAATCTTGGCAGTGGGAAGGACAAAAAAATGTTTATCTTCCCTTCACACACCGCTTAATGTAGTTTCATATTCAAATATTTTTCTAATAATGACTATTATGTGAATGCTCCTTTCGGAATTTTACTAAACAATCACTGATCCTTTAGATTTGATGGTCTAATGTGGGACAAGGACATTTTATAATATTTACCGGCTTCTGTGTTGTTACAAAAATAAAAACCTGATTAAATGCACTCCTACAATTCTTGTTTGCAAATACTGTCAAAGACCAACAATAACTGGTTTCTGGCATCGTTGTAAGGGGAAGTCATGAGGGATTATAAACATGTTGTTTAGAGAGGATGTAGAATGAAAATAGCTGTTACTATAGTAAAGAATGAGGACAATGTTTGCCCAAAGTGATATGGTTCATACTGTTTATGTAGTAGGGGTGAGATGCTGAAGTAAAAATACACCAAATAAAAATCAAGAGAAGGCATGACATCAGCTGTGGAAGAAAATATGCTTTGCTTCATTTGCAGCCTGGAATAGGCTCCCTGGGAAACTCTGATTTTCTTTGTTAAGCATCTCACACATCCCAGGTAGATCGAAGAAAATGTCCGTGTAACACTAAATATTACTATAAAGTAATAATTTGCAATTATTACCCACATTTTATGGAGCCAGAAGTAACACTCATATTTAACTAACACCAAAATCTGTCCTTCCACCTCTGCCTATAGATAATGCTCTCTATAAAACACTGTGTTAAAAGGAGCTAATAAAAAATTATATAATCTTCTAATTGTAGAGTTTAGGATATTAGATCGATTATTTTTCTTTTTTTGCCAGTATACATTTTCATATTTTAGATTATTTTTAACATTTGTTTATTTACTGCTATATATATATATATATATATATATATATATATATATATATATATAGCATTTGCCTTCTTTTCAAATTATTTTAAAGTTGTTGTTACCAAATGATTTATGTTTCCCACCAGTATAGAGTAATAGGTAAAAAATTTGTCTTTCTCACAGTAGCAACAACAACAAAAATCAGAACAAAATGCATGAAGTAACTAATTTCAACGTATCGGGTAAAGAAGGCTAGTTCTCCCTGAACGAGAGGAAACAAGGTGTGCCTACTTATATGACTGCCCAGTCTTACAGTCTAAAGAGGTTTCAGGCAGTGGTGTAAGGAATGCCAATCTAGACAGAGATCAGAAGTCTCCCTGAGCTGTGGAAACATACCTGGATGTCTAGGGAGTGTAAGCTAGAGTTTTCAGAGTATTAGAGAAGATAAAATTGAATAGACAAAGGGTAAAGCTGAACTGAGAGTTCTACCTCAAGCTTTGGGATAAGTACAGATCAATGCATGCATGGGAAGAAACTATGCAAGGCACAAGGATAGAAGATAACAGAAAACTATTGGAGGAATAATGTCCAAAAGTCACAGAAGACGAAGAATAGTTCCTGTTACCACCAATGAGAGTGGGTGGTGATCATTTTATAGTTTATAAATACATCAAATCAACATGTTGTACATTTTAAAGTTACACAATGTTGTGTCAATAATATCTCAATAAAGCTGGAAAAATATAAAAGACAAGCCACAGGCTGGGAGAAAATATTTGCATATTATATGTCTCATAGAAAACTTATATGCAGAATATGTAAAGAACCTAGACAACTCAAAAGTAAATAAAAATAAGAAATAATAAAACTCAAAAATAGAAAAATAAACAATCCAAGGAAAAAAGGCAAAACATTTGAACATGTACTTAACCAAAAAAGATAAGTAAATAAGAATTAAAATGGGGATTAGCATCATTAACAATTAGGGAATTGCAAAATAAATGTCCAGTGGAATACCAGTCAATGATTAAAATGGCTGGAATTTAAAGACTCATAAAACAATAAGTTTGTGAAAATGTGGAGTAGATGGAATTCTCATACACTGCTTGGGGGAATGAAAAATGACACATCCAGTTTGGAGGCCAGTTTGGCAGTCTCTCTAAAAGTTAAAAATACACCTACCATATGACCTAGCCATAAAACTCTTAGGCATTTACCAAAGAGAAACTGAAGTACGCAACCATTCTAGACTTGTACATGAATATTCATAGTAGCTTTACTTGGAATAGCCCAAAACTGAAAATAACTAAACTGACTATCAATAGGTGAATAGAAAAATAAACTGTGGTTTAGCCAAAATGGAATACTATTCAGAAAGAAAAAGCAATGAAATATTGATGTACAGTACAGTTTAGATGGATCTCAAAATAATTATGCTAACTGAAAAAAAGATAGACCAAAAAGTGTAGTATATATTATAATCTAGAAAATGCATACTAATCTATAATGGCAAGAAACAGATCAATGATTATTTGTTGTTAGGGTGTGGAGTGGAGGAAGAAATTATAATGGTGTATGAATAAATTTTGGTAGTGTTGGATATGTTTATTATCTTAATGTTGATGTTGGTTTCACTACTGTGTGTGTAGATGAATAAATGTGTGTCAAAATATCAAATTGTATACTTTAAACATGTATCATGTACTTTATATTGATTATACCTCAATAATTATTTCGGCCAATTTTTTCATTATGGGGGATAATTGCTCCCTTTTAACAATTTAGATTAGCATAGCCATCCATTTCAACCTACTAAAATTATTACTTCTCTAAATATAGTTTTTGAAACATTTTTTAAAAGTTTTTAATAATAATTTAATAAATACATCTTGATGGTGAAGGGAGGATTTCTAGTCAAAATTCTTCCTACATACCCTCTCAATTCATTAAAAATATCTCCTCCCTTTCAGTATTTGATCTCAGGAGCCAGAGCAGTGAAAAATATATGACCCCGACACAAGATGCCCTGGATAAGCTCCATGTGCGTAGATAATTAGGCTTTGTCTATGAGAATCAGGCTTTGTCTATGAGAGTTTTCCATACTACCTACACAACAATGTTTTTTTTAATTCAAATGTGAACTGAGGACGTTAAGCTCAAGCTAAGCAGTATGCCAATAACAAGGCTTAGATCACTGAGCTATAATCAAATTTATTCAGAAGGAACATCTCCTAGTCATCCCAGATGCTACTGATCATCATCCCAAGTAACAAGCTGGACAGGATTTAAAATAATCTACTAACATTTTACACTCTATTGTGACCCTTTGACTGAGGCTCAGTTGCACAGAGTCATATTTACTACACAAAGACATTATCTCCTTCTCACCATCCCTTCTTGTCTCTTAGCTCCCTTCCTGAAACTTCCCTTTTTCTCTCATATCTATCCTACTTGGCCTACATCAGTTTATTTTTCACTCATCATGTATAATTAGTACCTCATGATAGTCAATAATGCAATGCAGAAGTTTTGTTCTCCTAGAAGAAGGAAGTCAAATCTTCTTAAATCACTTTTTTCTTAAATATTTTAGCTTTTCTATCATCTTGAAACTATGTTGGACCTTTTTTTTTACCTGGTTATCATTGTGAATATCATACCTATAAGTCCTTTCCATTCCTGGAATAATTTCAATTTCTATTTTTCTACAGATTTATGTATATCTACTCTAAGCACATATATTTATAATCTATAAAATTATATATAAAGACATAAAAATAAATATATAGGTATATATAAGAAAAGGAAAAAAAAAACTACCTGTCTTCAATAAAAGTTAGCAACTGTCCTTTGCTTTCCTTATGATTTTATGTTCTTATGTAAATGAATGTTGAGGTCATTTTCCACATGTCTATTTGGACTCTAATTATGTCATAACTTTATATAAGATCTTTACATAAATTATCCATTTTATATAGCATATATAATTTATTCTGTTCTTATATCCCCACTACTGATTGTCTTATTTCACATTTTGGTTTAAATACCTTGCCTAATGAATTTAATTGGCTTTGCAAGAGTTATCACAATTGTTTCTTCTAAGGCTGATATGTGGACTGCAGCCAGCTAATCCCAAAGATATACAGAGCTGGAACTACTTGATAATGTCGTAGGTGTGGTTGTGCTGACAACTGACAATAAATTAAAATATGTTGGGAACGACTGCCCCCTTGCATGCCACGACAGTGTATTTTATTTGTATGAGTCACTACTCATGCAGAATGGTCCACAGCTGGAATACTACTACCATCACTCAGTACTGAATAAAGGCTGTCCTTGAATATTTTCTAAGTCAACTTAAACTCTGCTAGGTTTCCTATGATTCCTTTACTATTATTACAGTTTATAAAAATAGGCAATCTTGGTTAATTAATGAGAGAATTCATAATGGTTTTTGCTAAAAGGGATCTTAAGGATTTTGTCCCTTTATCATCTCATTTTATGTATTAAAAAGAAACTGAGGCTCAGGAAAATTAAGAGAGTATCACACTGTTAGAAAATACCGTCAGGTCCATAACTAGCACATAGCTCACTTTGATTTCCAGCCCAGTGTTTTTGTTTTGTTTTGTTTTGTTTTTAATATTGTACCTCATTATCAAGATACCACAAGTGAAATATCCTTGTTAAGAAAATTAATTACAAAATTGATATACCTGTTAAAACTCCGTTCTTAGTACAATTATACATCTATCCAAGGAAAGCTGATATAAATACTGGACACAGCAAGGAAAGCAAAACCATCTTACTCCTGAAAAAGGCTCTGTTGCTGTACTCTCAAGATTTTGCATGTTATGAAGATGACTCACCATAAAAGAGTTCATGTGGCCAAACAATCATAAGCAGTTATTAATGATTTAATTTTGGGAAACAAAATTAGAATGCACAAAATTAAAAACCAAATTATAAAACAGCTGTTGCAACTGAAATTTTTTATACAAAAGTAGCTGAGCAATACAGAGTTTCAGTTCATATAGTTAAACATGTTCTTTGTTTTTATCATATGAAGGGAACTTCCGTATCATCTTTGAAATAGTTGAAATACTTTCATGATAGAGTGCAGTAATATGAGAAATCTTAGGTGCAGACGAATACAATCATTGAACAGTACAGTACCTGGAAAAATCATAGGCTATAAAATTGCCAACTAGGGTTGCAACCTGTCAGAAGATTAAGATTTAGAGATTGTGAATTTTGCATTTTTGAACTGATGGCCAATTAAAAAGTTATTCTAATAGCCTCAGGAGGAAGCAACCAGAATTACCTGCGTTGTTCATTTTATTAGCATTTACTCTTTAAAGCTTTTTAGGTTACTATCAATTTATAATTCAAAATTGACTTGAGTTCAGATCTTTTTCTCTTTTTCAGACGAGCAAACATTCTCCTTTCATACACGTTCTAGAGATTAGAATCCTAAACTTGGTGAAACCCTTACTCGCTAACATATATTTTTTTTCTATCTTAATACTTTAAAATGAAGCACTATTGTTCTTGACCCCAAAATGGCAGAACTATAAAACTGAGAATGACCTCAGAGCTCAACATTAAGAGCCTTAACATTTTACAAATGCCTCAGAAAAAATTAGTGTCTTGCCCACATTCACATAAAAACTTAAAGCTACGACTACAACCTGAATCCTCAATCCTGAATCCAGGGTTATTTCGGCCTCACCAAAAAGCTCTCTACCAATTGGAATTAGGAATTTAAACAGTAATTCATTTTAATGTTATTTCCATCAAGAGCTTATATTTTTGGAGCTATTTTGCATAAAGCCTGCTTCACTCATTCAAATATAAACTTAAAAGGGGGAATTTTCTTCCAGTTAAAGCTACATTGTTCATCTGCTTTTTAGCTTTAAAGCAGCCAGCAGAGAATGCAAACAAAGCCCTTTGAAGCCTGGACAAGTTCCTGAATGAAGCTCAGTGCTGTCTCCTGAAGCCATAATAAACATTTACATTTTAGAAATAGTTGAAGATTTAGAAAAAAATAAATAAATGAAAACATAATGATCTCTTGTTGGGGATGGAGAGTCTAATGACACATAATAGTAATCATGACGACAATAACAATGATAAATCCTAACCTGATGATGGTTTGGAAATAAAGTAATGGGCTTTGGATAGAAAAGAAAAAAAAAGAGAGTCAGTTTATAGCATTGAGAGGAACACAGGTGCCTTAGCTGCAGTCTGTTTTCTGGGTCTATATAAAAACATCAAGTGAAAAGTGACAGATGCTGCTTCTTTCCTGCTGCTTTTGAAAAGTTACTTTTCTCTATTTCAGAATGAAGTGCTTGAGTTCTTGCACAGTCTGAACAGAATCCTTCTGTGAAACTTAGTTTAACATAAAACTTTTGAGAAACTACCATGTGTGACTATCACATTGAGTCAAGGTTGTTTTCTTCTGTTACTCCTTTTATGTTTATTTCTATACTTACCATAAAAACTTGCTAACACCCTTTAGAGTGTTTTTTTTTTCTCCTACTTTGTTTTTTGCGACTTCACATATGCTTTCCTACCTCCATTAAAATGCATGTTTATATCATTTTCATTCTCACTTATATCTCTGATATTTCACTCATGATCCCTCTCATGTGATGGGTTTTCTGGGCAGTAGCCATCCGACACACCACCATATGTTGCTGCAGCCCCATGCTGTGTTAGGCACACTTTTGTAGTATACTGTTGGTGGTTTAGACATATCTGGTTTGCGGATGCACTCTGATCAATATTTTAGAGCACTCTTATTATCTACCATTTTATACATTTCTGAGAAGTATGCAATTTAAAAATAACTTTTTGTAACTTCAGAGGCTTTAGAAATGTTCCACGACTATAAACCAAACTTCTCCCCATGTGTTCATAAATGTTACTTTGACAGATAGAGTGTATTTCATCTAGAAGTTATCTACAACCTGTCCGGCCTGCTCACATGTGCCACTAGAAAAGATCAAGGAAAATGTTTCCTCTTTTTATCAAGTGTTTCCAGAATGTAGAACATTACAGTAACTGCTCAGCTTATGAGGAAAAGGAGTTTGAGAACCGAAGACACACTAACAAACTATCAATGTAAATCTGGAAATGCTAAAGTGCTCACTAAAGCACTATTATAGAAATATTACCTGCAGATTGCATCAAATGCGAACCAAGAAAATTAAATTAGTACCCCCTCAAACTTTCTCCAAACAACAACAAAAACAGAAAAAAAAGGGGGGTAGAACTCCTTAGAATCCTATGTAATTAAAAATAATTTGAATGTACAGTGGATCTCCAAGGAAAGGTAAATAAACTTGCTGGACATTTGGCAAAGATACAACTCTGATCCAGACTCACATTCTTCCGATGATTCAAAAGACAATGTCACAGACCTGAGATCCTTGAAGGATGACAGTATAGAAACAGAAATACCCTAATACCTGTATTTTAATAAAATTATTTAAATCAAAGAGAATTTTCAGCAAAAGTGACCACACAAATACAATCCCCTACAGTTTTTTTTTCTTTTTCTTTATTTTCTTTATTTTCTTTCTTTCTTTCTTTCTTTCTTTCTTTCTTTATTTATTTATTTATTTTTAAGATTTTATCAGAGAAGGGGAACAGGACTTTATTGGGGAACAGTGTGTACTTCCAGGACTTTTTTCCAGGTCGAGTTGTTGCCCTTTCAATCTTAGTTGTGGAGGGTGCCATTCAGCTTCAAGTTGTTGTCCTTTCAGTCTTAGTTGTGGAGAGTGCACCTCAGCTCCAGGTCCAGTTGCCGTTGCTAGTTGCAGGGGGCGCAGCCCACCATCCCTTGCAGGACTTGAGGAATCGAACTGGCAATCTTGTGGTTGAGAGGACGCACTCCAACCAACTGAGCCATCCGGGAGGCAGCTCAACTCAAGGCGCTGTGTTCAATCTTAGTTGCAGGGGGCGGAGCCCACCATCCCTTGCGGGACTCAAGGAATCGAACTGGCAGCCTTGTGGTTGAGAGCCCACTGGCCCATGTGGGAATTGAACCGGCAGCCTTCAGAGTTAGGAGCACGGAGCTCTAACCGCCTGAGCCACCGGGCCGGCCCCTTCTTTAGAACAATTTTATGGAGATGGTGTTATAGTCTCTTCTTCCTCCAATCTTCAGACTTTCCCATTAGTGTTAGATTTAATTTCATCGTAGTTTGGTTAATCTCACTGAAAAATGGAATAGTGGTAACTGCATTCAGTCCACTGCATGATTTCATAGATGAAAGCTGCCATCAGTCAAACAACTGGAGGTTAATGCCAGCCCTTCCATAATCTGTCCTCTGCATCCAGCCTATTGTAGGTCTCTTTATGTTGCAGAAGGTCAAATAGTATGGGCTTTGACAAGGACCCCTCTACATGTCTCTGAAATAATATTAAATCAAACTCAATATTCAATAAATGTGAGAAAAAATCTAGGACACCTGGAAAAAAATCTGCAGACCACAAAAGCAGGGCATGTATTTGTTGGGAGAGGAAGGTTCAAATATTTCTACTCCAGCACATATTTAATAAATTTAAATAAATTATGAAATGTCTCTGTAAAATTGCTAAAGGGAAAATAGGTAATAATATTAACTAAAGAAGAAAATCTCAGGTGAAATAAAAACTACAATTGACCAAGTTCCACTGTCACTTAAAATAGTGAAATGCAATTAACTTTGTAGATAATTGAATAATGAATGATAAATGGAGATTCAGTTATAATGAGATAAGAAAGTGTGATTATATAACAGATATGAATGATGGAGTAGAGAAATACAACCTTTCAATAACAGTCATTTTCAAAGAAGAAAACAGCAAATATACTAGCAATGACAATCAAGGATGGGAAAGAAGACTACTTGCCTTGAATGTCCAATTCTAAAAATATAAAGTAGAAATAAATATCAACTTACAAGTTTTAAGTGTTTATTTCAAGATAAGAAATAATTTAAGTTTCCAAGGAGGAGGAAAGGTTAATTTTACTAGTGTTAGAATCAGATTTGCTTCAGAAATATCATCTGAAAAAAAAATAAATGCCAGAAGAAATAAGGCAATATAGAGTTCAGGAGAAAATGATGTAACTCAGTAATTTACTAAGAACCATCTTCTTTTATCATCATTCATTTGACCCTGTTTACCCTCTTCTACCATCTCCCCTTCCTCCTTACCCTCTGGTAATAACTAAACTGTTGTCTGTGTCTGTGAATTTTTGTTTCTTTATTACTGTGTTTTTTTCCTTTGTGGTTTTCAGTTTATCCCACATATCAGTAAAGTCACATGGTTCTCGACTTTTTCTGTCTGAATTATAGAATTGTACACTTGAAACCTATGTAATTTTACTAGCCATTGTTACCCCAATAAATTTAATAATAAAAAAGAACCATTTATGATTTCTTTCACTAGGTATTAAAAGAAACCCTTTTATTTTTTTAAAAAGAAATTATTTATTAGAGCAATTTCAGATTTACATGAAAATTGAGAATGAGGTATAATAATTTCCTGTATACCCCCTACCCCTATACATTTATAGCCTTCCCCATTATCCACATCACTCAACAGAATGGTACAGTTTTTGTTTTAACCAAGAATGAACATACATTAGCAAATCATAATCTCCCAAAGACCCTATTTTACTGTAGGGTTCATTGTTGGTGTTCTATATTCTGAGTTTGGACAAATGTATAATGACATGTATCCGTCATCATAGTATCATAAAGAGTATTTTCATGACCTTAAAAAATTCTGTGTTCTTGCTATTTATCCCCCTACCCTCACCCCTGGCAACAACTGATCTTTTTAGTATCTTTATAGCTTTGCCTTTTCTAGAATGCTTTTATAGTATTTAACCTTTTCACATTGGCATCTTTCATTTAGTAGTATGCATTTAAGGTCCCCCCGCCCCATGTCTTTTCATGACTTGATAGCTCATTTCTTTCTAGCATTGAATAATATTACATTGTCTAGATACACCTGAGTTTATTTATTCCTTCACCTACTAAAGTACGTCTTGGTTGCTTCCAAGTTTTGGCAATTACGAATAAGCTGATATACCTCTATATCTATCTGTTTATCTATCTATCTATCTATCCATCTATCCATCCATCCACCCACTCACCCATCCATCCATCTCCTTCCATGTGTAGGTTTAGGTGTGGCTATAAGTTTTCAACTTTGTGTAAATGCCAAGCAGTATGATTGCAGTACCCTATGGTAAGAGTCTGTCTAGTTTTCTAAAAAAAAAAAAAAAAAAAAAAACCTGCCATATAATCTTCCAAAGGGTCTGCATAATTTTGCATTCTCACCAGCAATCTGAGAGTTCCTGTGGCTCTACTTTCTCAACAGGATGTGGTATTGTTGGTGTTCCAGATTTTAGCCATTCTGATAGGTGTTTAGTGGTACCTGTTGTTTCAATTTACATTTTCCTGAAGATACTTGATGTGGATCTTTTCATATGCTTATTTGATATCTGCATATAATCTTTGGTGAAGTGTGTTAAGGTCTTTGGTCCATTTTTTAATCAGGTTGTTTGTTTTCTTATTGTTGAGTTTTAAGAGTTCTTTGTATATTTTGGACAATAGTTCATCAGATATGTCTTTTACAGATATTTTCTTCTAATCTGTGGCTTGTCTTCTAATTCTCGATATGTCTTTTGCTAAAAAGAAGTTCTTAATATTAATGAATTCCAGCCTATCAATTATTTCTTTCACGGACTTTCACTTTGGTGTTGTATTTTAAAAGGCATCATTATACAAATTGTCTAGGCTTTCTCCTATGTTATTTTCTAGGAATTTTATTGTTTTATTTTTTACATTTAGGTCTATGATACATTTTTGAGTTAATTCTTGTGAAGGGCATGAAGTCTGTATCTCGATTCATTCTTTTTGCATGTGAATGTCTAGTTGTTTCCAGCACCATTTTTTGAGGAGGTTTTATTTGTTCCATTGTGTTTCCTTTGATCCAATGGCAAAGTTCAGTTGACTATATTTATGAAGGTCTCTTTTTGGGTTTTCTATTCTGTTCCATGCATGTACTTTCCTATTCTTTCACCAATAGCACAGTTTTGATTATTATAGCTTTACAGTAAATCTTGAAGCTGGGCAGTGTCAGTCTTCCAATTTTTCTCTTCTTCTTCAAAATTGTGTTGGCTATTATAGGTCTTCTGCCTTCAACACAAACTCTAGAATCAGTTTGTTGCTATCCATAAATTAAATTGCTGATATTTTGTTTGAAATTTCACTGAATTTATATATCAAATTGGGAAGAACTGACATCTTGACAATATTGAGTCTTCCCATTCATGAACATGAAATATCTCTTCATTTATTTCATTCTTTTTTTTTTGTTGTTCATCAGAATTTTGTTGTTTTACTCATATAGTTCTTATATACATTTTCTTAAATTTATACCTAAGTATTTCATTTTGGAGGTGCTAATGTACGTGATATTGTGTTTTGATTTTCAAGTTCCATTTCTTTATTGTTGGTGTATAGAAAAGCAATTGACTTTTGTCTTTTGCACTTTGCTTTAATTGCTTATTAGTTCTGGAGATTTGGGGTTGATTCTTTTGGATTTTCTAGATGATCATATCATCTATGATAAAAGACAGTCTTATTTCTTTCTTTCCAATATGTACTTCTTCCCCGTCCCTTTTCTTACTTTATTACATTAGCATGACTTCTTGCATAGTGTTGTAAAGGAGTGATTAGTGGGGCCATGCTTGCCTTGTTCCTGATCTTAGTGGGAAAGCATCTAGTATGCTGTTGGCTGTAGGTTCTTTATATAGGTTTTATCAAGTCCAGAAAGCTCCTGTCTTCCTAGTTTACTGCAAGTGTTTAGTCAATAAATATAGAAATAAATATAGAAAGTATAGTTCTCTAGAAAGAGGTATAGTTCTGTAGTTTCCTTTCCTCATGATAGGATGTTGATTATTGTCAAATGCCTTTTCTATATTTATTGATATGATCATGTGATTTATCTTTCTTGATTTTTTTTTTTTTTTTTTTTTCATGTTGAGCCAGACTTGCATACCTGGGACAAATCCTACTTGGTCATGGTATACAATTACTTTTAAACATTTCAGATTCAATTTACTAATATTTTTGTTGAGAATTTTTGCATCTATGTTTATGAGAGGTATAGTTCTGTAGTTTCCTTTCCTCAATGTCTTTTTCTGGTTTTGGTATTAGGGTAATGCTAGCCAGAAAGTAGTCCCTCTATATCTATCCTCTGAAAGAGATTGTAGAGAATTGATATAATTTCTTCCTTAAATGTTGGTAGAATTCACAAGTAAATGAACACTTCTATTTTACCATCCAAATTATGTAATCCATAAAATTCAACATTATGAAAATTTGACAAAAGAACATTTTTAAAGTGACGATTGAAAAAGTTGAATTATGACTTTGGTTGTTCATATTTTTCCTCAGTTTAGTAGACCAAGTTCATGCGGAAAAAAAAAAATCTACTTTTTAGCCAGCCTATACCCATATTTGATTAATTAAAAGCTAATATCCTAATGATTAAATATAATTATAAGTTTTGAGCTCTGGACAGTAGTTTTATCTCAATATTCTCATATCAAAGTCAATATTCAACCCACACGAATGACTTACCAGTAGTTAATTTCCATCCTTGTAAAAGCTGGCTAAAGTTGGTAAGTTTTGCTTCCAGTTTCTGAGCCTTCTTCCTATAGATGAAGTTGTGTTGCCAATAACTAACCACATTCAAAGTCAACAACACTTTGGAAGTGGAAGAGGTGGTCTTCCTATTGCACAAGAGTTACTATGTTTGGGGATGAAAATAAGTTTATGGCAATGTGTTGCAGAGTAATGAATTAAAAGTTACTTTGATTTAATGGTAAGTTGTTTCATCATTAATTTCTATATAATGATTTAATTTAAAAAATCCTGATAATGTGCCAATGTATGCCAATAGGAATTTTACTTTATATTCAAGAATCAGTGTTTGAAAGTTTATTTGCCTAGATTGTTTAACAAATAATTACTTTTGGTGCAATATTTGTTCTTTAGAATTGCAGAGCACCCTTATAATAAAATCATACACAATACATAAATCTTGGAAATATCACCAGATAATATCTACTCTTGCCACACATGTAAAAAATAAGTCAACGTGGATGTTAACTGTTAAATTGTTATGCTTTTATTTAAAATAAATTGACAATATACGGGAACAACCTTAAAAACACTGGAGGGTCTTTGGCATAATTCATATTCTCAGAATTTTTCCTATGGCAATACTAGGACAAAGGCATTAGCATATATGCACAACAGTGTTCATCACAGTTATTAAAATAGCAACAAAACATCAAATTCAATCTCCAACAATAAAAATATGGTAATACATTATATTACAACAATAAAACAATTATTTAGACTACATGCCATATGTACAGAATCATCCCATTATATAGAAAAAGTTCCAGAAAATATAAGTCAAAATATTAAAAAATGGCAAACTTGGGCATGGAGAGGAAGGCACTCTATAATATTTTGTAACTTTTATCTCATATGTATTGCTTTTTAATTTAAAAGAAAAAAGACGAAAAGTTTGATTGAGGGAGTATAGAAGTCTCTCAAGATCGGGATAGTCTCTTGGCCTTTTTGTAGAATAGGGTAAATGTGTATTTGTGTAAGTCAGTGAGTATGTGTATGTGTGCATATGTATACTTTTTCTTCCCTTTATAATAATTTCGTAACTATGCAGAATTATCTCTAATGCACTTATCCTGTGTTGAATTTCCAAAATAAATTCAAACTGAAATTTAACTAATGATTGAACTAGCTGTGTAGTGTTCTTATAGGGATCAGTCCCTTCGTAGCAGAGAATTCAGAAAACGACATGCAGTTTTATTTTGGGGCATAAACAATTGGTATTAAACTGCACTAACATAAGGAATTTCATATTCTAAGTTCTATGACCTTTTAGACTCATGCCAACACTGAAATGTTTTTCTCTCATTGAAAGGGAAAATGAAGAAATTTTTTAGCTATGTGTCCCCTTCTCTGGACTTATCTTCTAAGCACACAGGAACGTAGGAAGACTAATGTAGTTCAGTCCCCAAAACAGTGATGTTTCTAAGCTTAACCAAGAACCAATAAATACACAACTCCAGTAGGATATTCAGTATATAAATATAAAGCTTTTAAATACATTTAATCACAATGGTAATTGAAATATCAATAAAAGAGGTTGATGATAGCATAAGGCATTTCTTTCACATGGAATTCTAGAAAGGATTCTTTAAACTGCTCCCTAATTAGGTGCAGAGGTATGACTTTGAAATGGTGGGTTTTCAGTCACAGAACTGGTGGGCTTTAATTTTTCTAATGATTAATCCAGCACGATGACTTTATATCATTCCATTTATTCCATTCACTATACAGTTTACTGTCTAAGGTTAAACAATTTAATTTATTCATTTACCCTGATAAAATTGTCCAGAAAATAAGACTCAAAATGTAGTTTCCAATATTCCCCCCAAAATTTTATAATTAAAATTTTGTGTAGATATAATATTGATTTGCTGATTTGTTTCTTCCTTCTTTCTGAAAAAAAAAACAACAAAAAACGTTGCCTATTAATTTATATCTATTTTTCAAAGGTATCTGTAAGACAGCGTTAAAAGATACATGTGATATTACGAAACAACATTAATGCATAGGATACTATAAAGCACAAACGGATTCCAGAAAAATTAAATCTAAGGCTGACTTCTTTATCATACTGAATATCACATTTTCTCTTCATGACAGGATGCTACCTACCTTTCAAGGCCATCTCCACTCTCAAGATAAACCCAATCACCAAAATCAGAAATAATCACATGTCCCTCTATGCTTTAATACTTTTACAGGATAGTACTGATTACTTTGGATATTTCCCCCTTCATTTAAGCATTGATTCTGAGCTTGTTAGATGGGAAAGAACCGTGAATTTAATCATCTTCATATCCCCAATGTCTAACACAGTTTCTATTATTTGGTAAACATTGAATTGTGCTGTGAGGATGTCAAAATAAATTGATCATTATTTTATGTCAATGGTCCAAGTCAAAGACAAACAGGAACACACATGGAATGGTGCAAGGTGGATTTATTATATGTTGCAATGAGGGAGAACACACACCATGAGGACATGGGTGTCTCAGTAAAAGTTTTAGAATTTGGGCTTCAGTTGCCTGACAGGGAGAGGATTTAGGGAAGTGGAGGTTTACTCTAGATTGGACATTGTGGGATGGTGGGGGGAAGTTCTCTAATTGGGTACCTAACTAAATCTTATCTATAGGAAGGGGAGAATAAAGTTGTAATTGGTAAAGATGTAGCAGTCACTCATTTTGGCTGAGGGATAGGGCATTTGGTATTTTTGTAGGTGGTAGAGGAAACTTGATTTTATCTGTGCTTTAAAATTTTTTTTCGAAATGACTTTATTTTGTCTCATTTTATCGTGATCTCAAGCAACCTTTTCCAAGATTAATATTCTGTGATATTATTTATATGTATATGCTCCAGCTGTGAGTGTCAGCCCAGCTTCTAAACGCCAGGAGTTATTCTTTTGTTCTTTTCATTCTTTTACTTCTATCATCTTAAAATTTATATAATTATAAAATAAATTGTAAACGCCTTACAAATGAGATTTTTTAAAAGAATCTATAAAATATTTTACAGACTATATTGTTTTTGGTAAATATCACCAAAAATAATAAATCATTGCTAGTGAATAATTTCTGAAGTGTCTGTTGAGATATGGAAAAGTGAAATGCTTATTTTAGCCTTCTTTAGATTATGGCATATCTGATATGCCATAACCATGCATAAAGTATATATTTTGACGTAGAACAATGGACTGTCCCTAAAGATGTGGAATAAACTGAAAAATACATATTTATTACTATATGCTGATATACCTTAAGGTAAATTACAGACAGTGAAACATAGTCCATTGGATAAAAAATACATTTGTAAATGCTACAAGTTACACATTTCTGTTTTTGTATTAGTGTTATTACTGACTAATGGAAAATTGTCTCTATTTATCTATTTTTCAATATTAATTGATCAAAATACTGGCATAAAAATCTAATGAGAATGATTTTGCCATGATAATTAGCCAATAATGTCACTGGTATTTTACCCCTAGAAACAATGTAAAAGTTTTTTTGTAGCCTGAAGCTTTAAAACACTGCTAAAGGAATAGATATGGAAGACATTCACTTCAAAAGGTAATTTCAAAATTTATCTAGCTAGCTTTCTGATGTTACTCTTTACCTCCTTCTTCAAGTTCTTCTGTTTTGTAATTTATTTTTTCAAATTTTATAAAGTCACAATATTATTGTTTCAGGGAGTGTATCTGGGACCTGGAAATAAGTGCTATTTCAAAGAGAGGTATGATAAAATAATGCCACAATATTCATGGATTTATCTATTTCCCCATTAGTTTTTAAAGTTGATTTATATGAATTTGAGACATTTTTATCAGTTACAGGTATATTTAGAATTGTTATATCTTTTGGTGGGTTAATTCCTTTATATTATAAAGTATTCCTTTTTAATAAGGCCTCTTGTGCTAAACTCCACTCATTATGTTTTTAACATATCTATAAGAGCTGTGAAAATTTTCAATGCAATATAACAAATTACCAAAAATGTAGCAGCTTGAAATAGCACACATTTATTATTTTGTAGTTTTTAGGGTCAGGACTCCAGGCATAGATTACCTAGCTCAGGGTCTCATACGGCTGCATTGAAAACGTTGTCCTGACATGGCTGCCATCTCCTGTGCTATTAGAGGTCCTTTACTAAGCTCACAAGTTATTGGCAAAATTCTCACCATGCAGCTGTTGGACTGACATCAATTCTTTCTTATTGGCTGCTGGGTGGAAATCACTCTTAGTTCCTAGAGGATGCCCTTGGGTCCCAGCCATGAGACTCTTTCACAGCAGCTTACTTCTTTAAAGCTACCAAGGGAGTTTCTCTCTTATTGTCTCCTTTCAGGGACAGTCTGGATGTCTTTTAAAGAGCTCACCTTATTAAGTCAGGTCAGGATAATCTCTTTTTGATTAACTCAAAGTCAACGGATTAGAGACCTTATTTATATCTGCAAATCCCTTCACCATTGTCACCTTTCATGGAGTGGAATCCCAGCATGTTCACAAGACCGGCCTGCACTACAGGAATCCACTTCCCTGTGCAATGCAAGGACCTGAGAGCACTTTAATTCCACATGATTCTCTTTACCTTTTGTTGTCACATATTTTAAAACCCCAAAAGACATTATTACCATTTTCTAAAGTCAACCTACACTACACTTACAGATTTATCTACGTTCCTTTCTGCATTTCTGTAATTCTGTGTGGAATAACTTTCTTCCTGTCTTTAGTGATATCTTTAGTATTTCCTTTTGTGCAGTTTGGTTACTGAATTCTGCGAATTTTTATGTCTTATTTATTGAGAAAACGTCTCTATTCCTTTTCATTTTATAGTTTTTTTTTCTTTGATAGCTGAATATTCTAAGAAACATATGGCAAAACAGGATTAGATGTAAAATAGTTTATGGGGAATACCTGAGTGAGAAAACGCGGAGGGGGCAGAGAGAAGCTGAGAGAGTCCTTAGATGGCAACGCACATCAGATTCCAGAGACAGGGAAAGGGGAATAGAGAGAAGGGAGAAAGGTTGGTAGTAAGTGTCCTAGTCTGCAGTGTTTCTAAGGAAAACTCACCAAGTCTATGAGGGAGGCCTTACGTCATAGTTGCCCATCAAAAGAATCCCTAATCTTACTACTTTTTCTTTATTTTCCATCCTTTTGTCTTTTTATGTTTCAGTCTAGATATTTTCATGGGAGATAACTTTCAGTTCTCTAAACTTCTCCTATTATGCATAATTTAACATTAAACACATTTGTTGAGTTCTTATTTTCAGTTAATATATTTCCAATTTTAGAATTTCCTTACTAAAAAACATACTTTCTAGTTCACTTCTTTCACTGCTAAACTCTCCATGTTTTGGGTTTTGGTTAATCTTCTTAAACATATTAACACAGATAGCAAGAATCTATGTTCACTAATTCTGAAGTTTGCATTGTATTTTTGTATTGTTGTGGTTGTTGTTGTTTTTCTTTTTTACAGCTAGTTAGTTTTGATTGAAAGCCATACATTTTGTTGAAAAACTGAAGAGATAGTATAAATTTGTAATGACATTATTTTTCATTTCTGACAGGCAGATAAGTAACTTCATCTACTCAAAGGTTGAACTGGTTTGAAGCTGCACTTCAGCCTTTGTGCAAGATAATCAATTTCTAATTCATTCGGTTAGCTTTAACCCTTTTGGTTTCTTAAATGAAAATGTGAAGCCCTATCTCTGTGCTGAGATCTATACCCAAATGCCCACCTGCCCTGTTACACGTTAGATGCAGAAAATTCTCCTCAGCTTCTAAGCCTCTGGTTTTGAGTCAACAAATTATTTGAGAAAAACTGTGATTTCAGATATGGGGCCCTTTTTTGGGGATCTTGGCCCTTCAAATTCTTGCTACGTTGGTAGCTTTCTGATGTTTTCAATCAAATGTTGCCGTCCTTGTTGTTATTTTTATTTTGTGCAATTTTTAGTTTTACTCAGTGGGAAGATTGGTCTGAAGAAAGTTAGCACACTATTGTTGGAAGTGCTAACTCTCTTTTAATAATTTTGAAATAAGAGAAAAAATTACATGTGATTTTTTTTTTGCTGTATTTATTCTAGTACAATTCAGTGCTCTTATTAAGATGATAGAAATGTAGTGAGATTTTACTTTCCTCTCTTTATCAGATAATTCACTGGACTATGACTAATTCTGATTAATAGGACAACACATATGTAAATATGTTGTAAACTCTATTTAAGTCAATTTATTTTTAAACAGAAAGGCATGTATTTGACTCCTCTTATGGTCTTATTTTATCAGTTCAAAGAGAAACCTATTAAAAAAGATTAGATCACTCTTAATAATAAGATCAAATTTTAATGTAATTAGATTCTTTCAAATCCAGTGAGAGACTACAGCTCAAATATATGTATAGGATAGTAAAAGAACCTACTTTTAAAATTGCATATTAAATAGTACAATTCAATGTATAGTGAAAATTACATGTTTCAGACTCAAAGTAAAGTTAAGGTTACATTTAACATTTTTAACCTAAGAGTAGCTATTATGTGTATGCCTAATAATCATCCAATTTTGAAATAAAAGTGTAAATTATAACATATGAGAAGGCCATTTTATTTGAAATGTATTTTCCTGTAATATAAGTATGGGAGAAAGTTAAACACAAATTGCCTAATCGTAATTAGCATTCCCCAACGCCCTTGAAAAAAATAAAGAGAAAAATTAAACTAGGTATTTGGAAGCCTATAAATTACGTAATTAGAAAGAAACCAAAATGCTATCTATACTATGAATATGGTTTTAAAATTTTTTACTGTTAACCTTCAGACGTAGGCCTATATTCATTAAAAGATAAAATTATAGGTTAATGTATCCCCAAGCATAGCCACAAGCCTAAGCAAAATTCAGTAACTATAATTAATCAAAAGAATATACATGACTATTAGACAATGTATAAATAAACATTGTTCTCTGCATTCTCAGAAAACAATTGGCAATGGTTCTCCTCTAAGACTTACAATTTTCTTCACCTACTCCTATATATCTTTCCAAAACTTCCTATGCTTAAAAATTGCTTGAAGAACCACTACTCATCAATTAGAATGGCTAAAATCCATAAACCTGTAAATAACAGTTCCTGATGACAAAGTTGAGTAACAGGAGCACTTATTTATTGTTGATGGAAATGCAAAATGGTAGAACCATTTTGGGAGACATTTCGGCAGTTTCTCACAAAGCTAAACAAACTGTTACCATGTGATCCAGCAATCGTGCTCCCAGATATTTTCCCAACTGATTTGAAAATGTATGTCTATAAAAAAATCTACACATGAATGTTTATGTGTAGCTATAACTATAGCTAACCAGTTTTGGGTAGCTATATTAATAATCACCCAAAACTGCATGCAACCATGATGTCTTTTAATAGATGAGTTAATAAACTATTCCACATCTAGACAAAACGATATTATTCAGCAATAAAAATAAATGAGTTATCAAGCCAGGAGAACATATGGATGAATCTGAAATGCATATTGCTACCTGAAAGTACCCAGTCCAAAAAGGCCACATATTCTATAAATTCAATTATATGACATTGTGGAAAATACAAACAATAGACATGGTAAAAAAAGATAAGCGGTTCAAGGAGAAGGTGCAGGTTGAATAAACGAGGCACACTGGATTCTTTAGGGCAGCAAAACTATTCTGTATGACACTAAATTGCGGGGATATGATACTATTTTCCAAAATCCATAAAATTTTCCTGCACAAAAAATCAACGTTAGTGATACATATTTATAAAAAATAATTTAGGAGCTCAGGGGAATCCAAAGATGAATTATAGTATGTTAAGAAATAAACAAAACTTTATAAATGAATGAAGCAACCTCAAGGCAGGGGTAAAAGAACTTCATGCTTATATAATTAACTTTGGAAATCAGTGAAGTAGATAAGACTAAAGGTAAAAGGAGCTGTCCATAAGCAATGAGTATATGGAAACTCTTTGTATTATCTCCATAATTTTCCTGTAAATCTGAAACTGTTCCCCCAAAAAAACCTAGGAGCATTTTACTTAGATAACTGTGTAGTGGGTAAAGGGTCATATATTTGAGGATTATTGAATATGGGGTCTGGATTGTTGGATACAGGGGCTGAACTGGCATTAATATCCAAGGATGTAAAGTACCAAGTACCTTTGCCATTTTTAAAATGAGGGCTTTGCCAAGTAGTAAATGCAGTCCTGACCTACATCAGGCTCATAGTGAAACTCCTGGGTTCATGGACCCACACTGTGGGCATTTCCTCAATTTCTAAGTGTGTAACTAGATTGGCTAAACTTGGTAGGTAGCAGGACACTCACATTGATTCTTTGATCTGTGGGATAAGAGCCATCATAGTAAAGAAAGCTAAGTGAAATCCTCTGAAACTTCAATACCAAGTCAAGTTAGTACATCAGTGACAATATTACCAGGCACAACTTCTGTCATGATAAATATTTAGAATAAAAGAAAAAAAAACACAGGATCATCTCAATAGATACAAAGTATCTGACAAATCCAACATCCATTTCTGATAAAATGCCCAGCAAATTAGAATTAGAGGAGAATTTCATTAAACTAATAAAAGAAGTCCTCAAAACAAAACAAAAAACTACAGCTAATTTCATACTTAATGGTGAAAGTGTGAATGCTTTCACCAAGATTAGGAAGAAGGATGTCCACTCGCAGCACACATGTATTCAACATTATACTAGAGTTTGTAGACTTGGTAAGTGGCAGACAAGGGTAAAGCGGATCAAATGTATGGTGATGAAAGAACTGACTGGGTGGTGAACACACAGTGTGATATATAGATGATGTATTACAGAAGTGTATACCTGAAACCTATGTAACTTACAACTGTCACCCCAAGAAACTTTAATTAAAAAAGATAGAAAATACTGGAAAAAAATAAAAGAAAAATAAATAAAAGGTATTTATATTTGAAAGAAAAAAGCAAAATTGCCTATTTTCAGTTACATATGACTTGGTCCTTAACGTAGAAAATACTAGGGAAACCAGACACATGAACGTATATACATACTAACACACACAAACATTTCCATTCATAGAATTGATAAACACATTTAGTAAGGCTCATAACTTCAATATACAAAAATCAATGGTATGTCTATACACTCAAAATGAACATTCTGAAAAAGTATTTAAAAATTATTTCACAATAGCAGCAACCAGAATAATAATCAGTAAAAATTTAAAGAAATGAAAGACTTGTACAGTGAAAACTACAAAAGACTGCTGGTAGAAATTTTAAAAAATCTAAATAAATTAATAAGAATTCCATGTTTATAGACTGGAAGACTCAATATTTCTTATGATGGCAACTTGATAGATGGCAAGTTGATAGATTCAACAAAATCCCTATCAATACATCAGCAGGAATTTGGGGTAGAAATTGACTAGCTGATTACTAGAAATAATATATAAATGTAATGACTTTAACAATTTTTAAAAAGAAGAACAAAGCCGGAGGGAATATACTCTCTGATTTCTAAACTTACTATCAAGACAATTTTGTATTAGTGTATAGGTAGGCTAATATGGACTAATGGAACAAAATTGAGCATCCAGATATAAACTGTTAAATTTGGTTAATTACTTTTTGTCATCGAAAGAGATAATTAATTGGGGAGATGATAGTCTTTTCAACAAATGGTCATAGGACAATTAATTATTACAAAAAAAAAAAAGAACTTAAAAACTTCCCTCACACCATAAACAAAATTTAACTCAAAACTGGTCATAGAAATAAATGGAAGAGTTAACATAACAAAACTCCTAGAAGAAAATCTAGGAGGCAATCCTCAGAATTATGGACTAGGCAAAAATCTCTTAGATACAACAGTGAAATATGATTTGTAAAAGAAAACATTGTTTAACTTCATCAACATTGAAAACTATACTTTAAAACATATCATTAATAAAATTTAAAAGAGAAGCCATATTCGGAAATCATATATCTAATAAAGGACTGATACCCAGAATATGTAAATAATTCTTTCAATTCAATATTTGAAAGACAAAAATTCCAATTAAATAATAGGCAAATAAATTGAATAGACATTTCACCAACAAATATATGTGAATATCTAAAATGTACATGAAAATATGCTCAATATCCTTAGTAATTGGGGAAATGCAATTTAAAAACACATTGACATACCATTGTACACATACAATAATAGCTATTATCAAAAAGGCAAAACAACAAGTGTTCTTAAGGATGTGTAAAAATAAGTATCCTTATACATTGTTGGTGAGGATAAAACAGGTTCAGCTATTTTAGAAAATATTTAGAAGTTTCTTTAAAAAATATATGTATCTATATCATACAGCCTTACCTTTCCATTCATAGATATTTATTTAAGAAATAAAAAAGCATATGTCCATGCAAAGACTTGTATATGAATGCTCATACTAGCATTATTCATAATTTCCCTAAACTGGAAATAACTTAAATGTGTATCAATCAATAAATGTATAAAAACAATATGCAATATTCATATCACATTTGTCAGATGCAAAGTACTATATATTGTATGATTGCATTTATATGAAATGTCCAGAAAAGCCAAAGCCATAGAAACAAAGGCATATAAGTGATTGTTTGGGGCTGACAACGGTGCGTACTGACTGAAAATGGCAGGAGGAAACTATTAGGGTAATGAAAATGTTTTAATATTGGATTGCAGTGATAGTTACATAGCTCAATAAATTTACTCAAAAAAATTGTAAACTTGTGTCCGAGTTTATGGTATGTAAATGTTAACTCAGTTAAGCTATAAAAAATTACATATCACATCCTGGCAGAAAGTGGCAGAGAAGAGTGCCATTCCCAAAGAAAGCTGGCCTCATTTACATCTCTAATTCACCAGTCTGGCAATTATATATTATATGCCCCACTCAGGTATTTTCTTAGGGGGTCAAAGAACCTGTTATAGGCAGAATAACAGTCCCTTGAAGATGTCTATGCCCCAATCCTCAGAACCAGTGAACTTGTTAGGTCACATGGCAATAGGGAATTAAAGTTGCAGATGAAATTAAGATTGCTACTCAGCTAACCTTATCCAGGTGGGACCAATGTAATCACAAGGTTCTTATACAGTAAAGGAGGCAGAAGCGCCAGTGTTAAGAGTGATGCAGCATGAGAAAGATTCCATTGACTTTGAAGATGGAAGAAAGTCATAAGTGAAGGAATGAGGACAACCTATAGAAGCTAGAGAAATAACAAAGGAAATGGATTCTTCCCTAGAGCCTCCAGAACACAACACAACCCTGCTGATACCTTGATTTTAGCTCAGTGAGACCAACCATGTTTCCCCAAAAGTAAGACCTAGCTGGATCATCAGCTCTAATGCATCATTTGGAGCAAAAATTAATATAAGACCCGGTCTTATTTTAATATAATACTAGGTTTTATATAATATAATATAATATAACATAATACTAGGTCTTATATTAATTTTTGCTCCAAAAGATGCATTAGAGCTGATGGTCCGGCTAGGTCTTATTTTCGGGGAAACACGGTATTTCAGACTTTTGACTCCCAGAATTATGAGCAATAGATGTGTGTTTCTTTAAGTCACTCAATACGTGGTAATTTTTAAAACAGAAATAGAAAACTAACACAGCACCCATCCACCAGCTACTGGGAATACTGGCTACTGATGACTCATGTATTTATTACTGGGAAATATCCTCAGTTGTAAGACATTGTCTAGTTTAAGGTTTTTCTTCCTCCTCTATTATGCCAATGATTAGATTATGTGGGGTTACAAAGGACTTTGCAGTTAAAGTAAATTGCAGGTCAGCATGACACTCTTAGTCCTACTTTTGTTTTCTTCAAGGTGTATATTGTGAAACCATTTCCCATTCAATCTTCCGCATAAGACTCCCCATCTTAGTGTTTCCTGTGTCACAGCTCCAATACACAGACTCAGCATAAAGGGTCTCTGCCTCTTCACTGACAGCTACATAAAAATCTATTATGTCTCAATTTAAAAAATGTTGGAAACTCTGACTGATTAGTTTTCCATAATACACTATTTTCAGTTTTTTCTCAGTTGCACATTTTACCACCTACATTCCCAATGAGCACAACACTTAATGTACACTGATATAGCTAAATAAGTTTTTTTTTTTAAGTATTTGATTGTTTATTCAAAACAGCAGTTTGCTAGGTGAGGTTGCAATTCAACCTGTGTGTAGAAAAATCAACTGAAAACACAGTACTCTATTGACAATGTCATTGCCCCAACACATTGTAGAGGGGGGGAAAAAAACTTGAAAAAATACATTTCATAGTTGCTTATAATGTATAGAGCCATGCACAATGGAGGGATAACTACACTATTTCTTTGAAAACATTATTTTATATTGGTAGTTCAATATTAAATCTATGTGGGAGATTTCTATAGAATTGTCTGATTATTGTTATGCATTAGGTCCTAGTCCTTTTTGAGTGGCACGAGTCTAATTAATTGCTATTCATGACTCATAGCTATCAGATACTGGGTTTCACATGAATCAACAGTTAATAAAATTCATAAGTCTTGTAGAGAGGTCAGGATTCTGAGAAGCACTATTACTCTTGTTTAATTTCTCCCCGTTGTGAAATATGGATAACTTGAAAAGTGCTACTCATATTCATCCTTTTACTATTTTTTTTTCATTTAATGAACTTTTATTGAGCATAATCAGGGAATCTTGCTATGTATTTGGCAAAAAGTACATCTTTATTACTGAACTGCTTGTTCAAGTGATTCAAAATTAGAAATGAAAGAGACCCTAGAGTGATTTCTATGTGTCAGGAAATCTGTAGAGAGAAAAAGTGGACTTCAGTGTCTTCATTATATATATAAGGAAATGAAGCCTTAAAAGTTTATGTGACCCTAAAAGTTACATAGCTAACAGTTGCAGAGGCAGGATGAGAACCCTGGTCTAATGTTATCTCCACCCAACTTGCTGGTAAAAGGAGAAGGAGAAAAAGGAGAAGGAGAAAGGGAAATCAGTGATATTCAAAGTCTGACAGAGTCTTGACCTACTGTTGTTGGCTTGAAAATGGAGGCGGCTATTTCAAAAACATGAGAAGGAATTGCATTCTGCTAACAACTAGTGATTTTGGAAGAAAATGCCAAGCCCCAGAAGAGAACTGAAAACTTGTCTGACATCTTGAATTTAGCCTTGTGAGACCCTGAATAATTAAACCAACCATGCCATTCTGGACTTCTGAACTGTGGAAACAGACTATAAATGGATATTGTTTTAAACAGCTATGTTTGTGGCAACTTGGTATGCAGCAATAGAAAATGACTAATTTATTCTGCTATTTCAGCTGTATGACCCAGGAGTAAAACATTTCTCCTCAGTGTTTCCTCGTTTCTAAACTCATAGATTGGGCCATCTAGAAACATGAAAGAAGGAACCCTCTACATACAGGATTCTGCTTGAATAGTGATGAAATATGGAGAATAAGAGTATGAATGGAGTTGGAGGAACTGCTTTTCACTTCTGATTTAGCTACTTATTAGCTGTGTGACTTTAGTCAAACCTTTTTGTCTTACATCTCATGGCTAATAAAAGGAGAAAATATCCACACTAATTATCTCTTAGATTGTGACGATAAGTAGAAGCAGTATTTATAAAAGCAAAATGTATACCACATTCTAACTAAAAGACAAAATTCTAAATGAAGAGCTGGGAATAGGAATGAAAGACTTCCTAAATATATGTTTGCCATTGTAGCCTTTAGTAATCTTGACTACATATAGAATAAGAGTCTCCCACTTCAGATAGCTATATATACCATTTCTTGGGAGAAACTGATTCTAGTTTCAAAACTAGAATCTGGCTTAACCTACATTTATGAATGAGACTATGCTTAGTAAACTATTTTCTATTTTCAACATACTAGAGAATAGGTATAGGCTCTGTCTAACATTACGTCCACCTCTTCATTGCTATGAGATGGTTGAGAGTGACCTGGAAAGTTTGCTAGTCACATAGAAACCCAAATGTTGCTCATTTACAACTCAGCCTTTGTTCTGGAATTATTAGGACATATTTGTTAAGGGTGAAACTGCTGGCATTTGCTAGTCTAAATACAAATCTTTGTCTTGGCACTATATTTTTAGAGGAGAAAACGTGTATAGGCACAATCATTCCTTTCCTTATTAAATTAACAGGGTGAAGCAGTGATTTTTAAACAACAATAAAAGTTGTTTTCTTC
This sequence comes from Rhinolophus ferrumequinum, assembly GCF_004115265.2. Taxonomy (NCBI): domain Eukaryota; kingdom Metazoa; phylum Chordata; class Mammalia; order Chiroptera; family Rhinolophidae; genus Rhinolophus; species Rhinolophus ferrumequinum. Next base: position 35,078,752 of record NC_046296.1, on the reverse strand, counting down.
CAAACCAGTTTCAATGTGGTAGTAGAGGCTGGTAGGTCAGTCAAACCGAGGCCACCCCGTTTTGTTTTCAGGAGACAGTCCGTAAAACTAGTACTGCTCTTCTAACTATTAGACTCTTTCATTTACACGATCAGCTGAGGTACACAAAAAACAGGTAAGAAATTTATTTTTCTTAGAACTGTTAAACAGGTATGATAGTAACACATATATCAGCCAGGGTTTAGCCAGATATATATTGAGAGACATTGTACGAAATTTGCTTACACAACTGGAGGCTAGGATATTGTGATTTCCACAGGACAGGCAAACTTTCAGGCATGGGCTTCTGTCCACAAGTGGAACTTCTTCATTAGGGTGGCTTCAGCTGTACTATTTAGGCCTATCAATTGATTGGTTAAGGCCCCCCAAGATTATATAGAATAATCTCCCTTATTTAAAGATAACCATATCACATCTACAAAACAACTTCATGGAAACATTTAGTTACTGTTTAATTGAATAGCTGGTGACTGTAGCCTAGCCAACACATCAAAATACCATCATGGCAACTAAATAAATCATAGGCTTCTTTTGAACACCATAAAAGGAATATGCACATGTGTGCATGTGTGTAATAGATACTTGACACAGGTTTTATGTGCTCAAAAAATTCTAACCATGTATTCTTATTATTGCCTGTAAACAATGGGAATGGTTGAAACTGCTGAAAAATATTACACCTCAAAGCCTCTCTGAACTGAGGTGCTTTTCTCTATTATTTTTTCTTTTATAAGGATGTATTTTTGCCTCTATCTGATGTATTATCCAGTTTTATTTTCCAATAGGTGTAGCACTTCTTTACCACTTTTGATGGAAAGAATAATTAGGAAAATAATTCCTCATTTTCTTGGTACCATGATACTGCTGTATTAACATTAAATGTTTGAGTCCTTGGTTCAGGCTCTGCTTTAGGGGGAATCCAAACAAAGATCTCCCCCTAATCAATTATCTCACTCCTTCTCTTCCTCCACTTCCCTTCACTCATTTTCACCACCTGAGTTATGTTACTTATAATTCCAAAAAAGTTCTCTCACTTACATATGCTACTTTGCACATATACTCACATGGCTGTGAAACACTCTCCTCAAGACTTCATCTTCTTCCCACATTCTAATTTCTCTCAGATTTTATTGCCATTCAAGTTATAGCTTAGGCCCCATCTCTTCCATGATATTCCTCCAAAGAAAGCATGCACCCTTCCTTAAGTGCAACCACATACGATTCAATACATCATTGGATTATATACTCATAACCTTGGATTATAAGAGAATATTTACTTGCCTTACTCTTTTATTCCCTACCAGCTCTTCTTTCATTATAATATGTAATCTACATGTAATAAAAAATAGGGAAATTTGCTCTCAAGTGCATCAAGAGGTAACGATACCATGTGTGATGTTAACTGTCCTTCCCTGTTGAACAAACATTTCCACATATTTACCAGCAACATCCTCAGATACTGCACTTGTTACTCAAAACCATCTTGACTGACAGCCTTGTTTACATCTTCATTTCTTATGAAAGTCTCTAATTATAGATTTATGTTTCTGAATAAAACCCAGCAACACTGGAAAATTATTTAATCTATCCATTTGTTAGTTCAATAAATAATTAAGTTCATTTTGTGTCAGGCACTGTAATAAGCACTGGAATACACAATTAAATAAGATATCATCCATACCCTTAAACAACAACAACAAAAAACCCAGGAGGGGCATTCAGGTGATTAAGTAAGCCCAAGAATATATCTACATAAATGCTTTTCATAAGAGAAAGGGAGGTCTTCTTAGTCTAGACATACTAAGATAAATCACAGTAATGGTGGTTAACAAATATTGAGAGCTTACTCCTTTCTAAGCCAAGTGGACTATCTCAAATACAAACAACCCTTTGATCTAAATACAATTATTATCCCCACTGCTACAAATAGAATGTGTAGCAAGACAAACTAAGCAATGTGCCCAAAATAAGCAAAAAAGAGTTTAAGAGAGAATTTGGACTCATGTTGTCTGGATCTGTAATTCATACGTTTAGACACCACACTACAGATGTCTAACAGTATATAAGAAATTACTAAAATATTCAGGTGAACAAAAGACAGCAGAATTTAACCGGGAAAATATTTTTAATGGTGGATTAATTGACGATAATTGGTAATAATTTTCCCATAGCCACAAAAACTAAACTGACACATTTTTTGTTTTGCATTTAAAGTGGATTTTTTCCCAAATAGAAGAAACAAAACTTACCAAAGTAACTATTTTATGAGTTTATGTATACATGCAACCTAGAATTTTAAAAACAGTGTTGTATCTCAGAAATGTATTTTTAAAACTTACAAATGCAATAGTGTGGCAATAGAGAAATGTCATAGATTTCCAAAGGAAATTCATTGTTTTGGCACAGGCCATTCATTTGGTATTTCTGAATTGCAGTTGTTGTGCATGCTGAGGTGACTGCCAGGTTTCCCCTGTTTTCCTTAAGTGGCTTTAGGCAAAGAGAGCCACCTGGCCCCTTCATTATTGGAGGCAGCCCACATTCAAACACTTCTGATATGGGAACACAAAGGCCAACCTTCTTGCCTCCATTTGGGGGCATCTCTGCAAGGTTATCTCAGATCCTAAGTTTTTTTGTAGTACTGGTTGAGGTCTTTGGTGTGACTACATCACAGATCGACTTCTCCCTAATTTTGTTTCTTTCATGCGCCCCCACAGAGAGAACTCCCCAGTAAAATTTCTTCAAATAAATCTCTGTATCAGGATCTGCAATTTGTCTTTCCCCTACTTACAAACGAAAAAGAAGCCTGTACTCTCTCATTTATGCTGACAGAAGAAATAAGATTTCTGGTTCAGAGACAAATGAAACAGCATGAGAATAACATTTAAATCAGTTCTCCCATGGCCGCCTAAACCCCACAATAGCAAAATTAAGGGCCCTGACGGATGCCTGCACACACATGGTGTATTCCTTTAAAGAAGAGAAACTGAGAATCTCACATTTTGTAAGCAGTGAATAAGCCCGCTCTTTTTCATGGAGGGAGAAATTGTGTCATGCTTCAAGATTTCTTTCTACACACAATCCTCAAAAGCGGTCTTGCTTAGACATTTCTAGACACAGCCAGAAAAAAACGAGTGGGATTGTTCAGGGCCCACAGTTGATTTCCTCTCCCAACACTCTATCAAAATTTGCTTCTTAGGAACACCGGTGTATGAAAACACCAATCCCTGTAAAATGGATATCACATGTGACCAGTTTTCAGCCTTCATTTTATTCATTTGCTATTCACATCATCCTCTAATATGTAGCCTGTATGGTAAATCAAAAGTTGTAAAGTGAAAAAGGCTGACAGGAAAAACAATGATTCATTTGAAATATGGTGTTGGAGGAGAGCTCTATAGATATCTGCACCACCAGAAAGACAAACAAATGGGTCTTAGAGCAAATTAAGCCTGAAACATCACTGTAGGCAAAAACGACAAAACTGAAGCTGTTCTACTTTGGGCACATCATGAGAAGGCAAGAGTGCTTTGGAAAAGACAATAATGCTGGGGAATATAGAAGGCAGCGGGAAAAGAGGAAAACCAAATATGAGATGAATTGAAGCCATAAGAGAAGCCACAGACATGAATGTACAGGAGCTGAGCAGGGCTGTGAGGACAGGACATTGTGGACGTCACTCATTTAGAGTTGCCAGGAGTTGGAGCCAACTTAACAGCACATAACACATGCAATAAAGCAGTTTTCTTAATATTTCTTTAAAAAGTAAATAGCTTTGGACTGATAAGCATTGCCTTAACTGTCGTGTATTTCATCACTTCTAGAAGCAAAAGTTTCTATACATGTAATTTTTTTTGTTTCTTTACCTGGGTGATGCTGGTGCAGGAGGCCCATTGTCTCAGACGTGTCCGTCCCAAACAAGTCTTCTTCTTGCCACCTATTAAGCAAACCGCAGTCCTCACAGCCACCTTTCCACCTCAAACTCAAAACCACAAGGAGGTGGTGCCTCAGCACAGACTGCTGGCCAGGTGGGGAAACTGACTCTGTCCCAAAGGCTGCGCAGAAGCGGAAATGCCGCAGGCCTTGCGGCGGGAGTGAGCTGCGCACGCGCAGTTGGTACTTCTCTAGCCTTCCAGAACTCAGGAAGTTTTGGAGCGTGTCACGCCAGGAAGCAGCACCGGCTTCTGTCACAGAACCCTGGGGCCTCAGTCCCACAGGGTGGCACGGGACAAGGTGGTGGCAATCAGGTTTCACCGTTCCTTTCTGAGGCACACATCTCCAGGTCAGTTTATAAATATGTAAAATGGTTAAACATTACCCGGTAACAATTAATTACCAACACATTTTACTTCCAAAGTGGTAAGTCATTAATAACATTGTAGTTGCTTTACATGTCAATTCTGAGCTGTTTGCCTAAATGCTTCCCATAAATTAATGAAATTTTATATCTTAAGTCGCTCTGAGGCATTTATACTTAAGACAAGAATTTCCTTAGGTGAACAACGGGAAGGAAAATGTGTTTGTTTTGGTATGGAAATGTGAATTTCTATTTTTCAAAAGCAAACAAAAAGTGGAATACATGTCTTGGATGATGCTTAGATGTTATAGTTATAAACAACTTAAATTTTTCTTAAGTACAAGGCTTGACAATTGAGTTTGCAAACTCATCCTAGAAAAAGTGCTCCATACCTCATTGCTGAATATCACTACAGTTACCTTTGAATTACTTCCCTTAGGAAGCTGTGCACTAACACCAGTGGCTAATCCACCCTTCAAACAATTTTGGAACTTTTTCTGGAATGGTCATCAGAGCTTTCGTCGTATTACCCTTGATGTCCTGAATGTTGTCAAACTGTCTTCCTTTCAATATTTCCTTTATCTTCAGGTTAAGAAAGAAGTCATTGGGAGCCACATCAGGGTAGTAGAGAGGGTGTTCCAATACAGTTATTTGTTTACTGGCTAAAACCTCCCTCAGAGACAGTGCCATGTGAGTTGGTGCATTGTCATGATGCAAGAGCCTTGTATTATTTGCAAAAGGTTCAGGTCATCTAAATTTTTCACGCAGCTTTTTCAGCACTTCCAAATAGTAAACTTGGTTAACTGTTTATCCAGTTGGTACAAATTCATAAGGAATAATCCCTCTGGTATCAAAAAAGGTTAGCAACATTGTTGCAACAAGTTCACGAAGGTGATTGTCAGACCATATATATATGTAAAAGGTAGCACAAAAGGTAGTTGTGCTATATTACAAAATATTTGGAGACTGGGGAGTACAGAACTTCTGTGTTAGTCTTTGTCTACCACTATATTCTGAGTGACTTTCCATGGTTATTATTTTAAGTTATACTCTAATCTGGAACTTGAGATTTGACTAGATGATCTCTAGGTCAGTTGGAACTCCAGCACCCTTTGACTCTATAATAGCCTGACATCCAAGTAGAAATGTTGAGGAAAGAGTTGAAGATGAGATTAAAAGCTGACTGAGAGTTCAGAAGAAGAGATCTGTATTTAAGACATAATTATTGATTTAGTATTATAAAAAAGAAACAAGAATAGCTTTGCTTCTTGCAGAAGGACAAAGGAAAGAAGAAAATAAGTTTAATTTTCCTTTCACTGAATTGCAAATAGAATTTACTTTTATTTATACTGAATTAACCTCTTTTGTATATTAGAGGAAATTGACTATGTATTAATATCATTCCTGGATTTGGTGTGTAATGTATTTTGACTATTATCATGTATTCATTGATACATAGGATTTTATCACACTTCCTTTAACCTCTGCTTTTTAGATTGCATCTTATTTTTCTTTATGTAATTGAATCACATGTATACACACACACACACACACGTACATATAGTTATATTTGAATGACTAGAAGAATAATCTGGACATGGGTTTTATTTTTCTGGCTATAAACAGGATATCCAAAATACTATTATGATTTTAAAAGAATATGCTACAGCCTACACAGTTTCATTTTTTAAAAATATTCCAATATGTTTAATTTTTATTATTTTTTTCTCAGTCTTCCATTCCTCACTTTGTGATTTGCCACACCCCATCTGTTGCTAGGCTGTAAGACTCCTACAATTTTCCTCAGCCTTCTTCTTGGCAAGATTTCTTCTAAGTGCAAGAATTGATATAAGACTCCAAATTACTTCACTGATTTTTCTTATTTTTAGTGCAACAACATCTTATTGATTCTGAGAGCTTGTTCTGTTTTAAGTGGCTTATCAAAAAGATAATTTATTATTTTATGGCTGTAATCATTACATCTTTCTTAACCTGGAGAAAAAAATTATGTAGGAAAGATTCAAGGTCAGTCTCTAAGTATTTGAAGTGCTAGCAGATGGACAGGGAATGTATTTTTTCAAAGGGTAGAACTTGAAAAAAAGTCAGTGGAAGTTGCAATATTTTCACTTAAGTTAGGGAGCTGTATAACAATGGAACAAATAGCCTCCAGAGAGAGCAAGCTTTCTCTGAGTGATGCAGAGGGATCATCTGTCAAGCATTTTCAGAAGAAACTCCTGGACGTGGCAAGAGGCTATATCAGAAGTATAACATTTGCAATCAACAGTCACTTTAGAAATCGTCTCATCTGAACCTCTTACATTTATTATGAGCTTATTATGAGGTTAAGTAAGGTGCCCAGGATCATGTAACTTAATGGGCCCCCAAACCAGTTGATTAGTAAAATCACCTGTTATGCTATGTGTTTCTGTGTGTATGTGTCGGGGTGGTGATGGCTGTTAACAACAATTTACTGACTCAGCCCAAAACTACTGAATGGGAATTTCTGTTTATGAACATGGAAATGTGATTGTGATGACCCACTAGTTTGGGAACCATTGAGGTTGCCAGGGATACGAGGTTGCTAGTCATGTGTTCTTTTTACCATACTGGGTGGCTTAAGTCCATTCCCCATAAAATCTGATTTTTTTTCTTTAAAACAGTATTTCTCTAGTAAATATACTGTGTGATATACTCAATCTTATTTTAGATTGGATCAACTTAGGTTGTCCACTTACGTTTCATCCAATTGTAATTAGAGACTGTTCTGTGAAATATGGAAATTAACAAGAAACCGTCCCAATGTGGGACTGAAGAGTAAGGCCATCAAACCATACTGAAAGGAAATAAATGAATTGATGCAATAAAATTGGATCCAAGCAGATTCTAATCTAAGAGGTGTTAACAAGCACAGGGAAGCAGATGACTGATTCATGTCTACTTTGTTCCGATTCCTACAATTTCACTTGATTTTCTCTTTGACTTAAGTAAATAGCTGCTGTTTTCTGCTATTTTCTAAGACTTAATAAAATTATAGTTGACTCTTGAGTATCCTTTCCCAGTAGTACCTGCTTGTCAGTTAAGCAAGCCAGGAAGTTGAGGAAAGGGATTCTTGTTTATGAGAGCCCTGTTTGTGTGATCATGCTAGAAAGTGGATAAAATATAGCACAACTGATTTGACAGTGCTGACTTCAGAGGAAGTCTGATAAACTGTACTCTAGATGTGTAATACCATTCCCTCTCTCATATATATATAATATATATATTTCATTTATTATATATGCATATATATCTTTCATTTAATTTTTTGATGATCACATTATAATGCTGTTTTTAATGGAACCTGTCATTTGATATTAGTTAGTCTTTCCTATGTGTTTTTCTTTTAAAGCTGTATCTTACTCATCCTGTTTATGGTTAGCTAGTTTATTTATCTAAATGTAAATGCTTACATAAATCTCTTCTTATGTAACTTAGAGAGCTAGAGAGCTGTTTATCTTCATGTAGTCTTCTGTAAAATTATTGGATATTCCTTCTCCTTGTCTAGGGAAGTCTCTCTAATAAGGCATGCCCTTGAAAGAATCTTTTCTTTCTTTTCTTTTTTTTTTTTTTAAGATTTATTGGGGAATATTGGGGAACAGTGTGTTTCTCCAGGGCTCATCAGCTCCAAGTAGTTGTCCTTCAATCTAGTTGTGGAGGGCGCAGCTCAGCTTCAAGTCTAGTTGCCATTTTCAATCTTTAGTTGCAGGGGGCGCAGCCCACCATCCCATTCGTGAATTGAACTGGCAACCTTGTTGTTCAGAGCTCATGCTCTAACCAACTGAGCCATCTCCCAGAAAGAACCTTTTCAAGCAGAGATATCAGTTTTCAGTTACAGCTTAGTATAGGATAAGTGCCTCAGTCAGGAATACAAACAGCACATTCTCCCAAGGTTCTTAGAATAGAAAGTCTTATATTCACAATGTCCCAATGTCATTCATTCAGGTCTCCCCACCTATTTAGTCATATCTCCTTACCATATGTATTACCTGTTATTAACAGTTCTTCTAGTGTTTAGGACTATGATATACATGTATACAAGGACTTTCTCTCCATCCAACTATAGTAAATCAGTGCTCTAGTCCAGATACGATGCTGTCACATTTTCTTATTAATTTCAAATTATGTAGATTCTCCCCGATTCTTTGGTCTAGAAATTTTCAATGGTATTCTTATGTTTTAGTATATTTTAAATGTATCTCGAGCTTTGTGTATTACTGCTCCACCCCACAATCTTTAACTGTCAGTTTTCATAATGTGTCAAAAGACCCATTTACACATTCTACACTGCCTGTCAGTCAGTCCTTATTAAGCTCTAATGCTATGAAAAATGTCATTGTTCACCAGGTAAATTGAAATAGCAGCTATTAGAATTTTCATCAGATTTTTTTAGACTACCCATAACCAAGAGAGAAAAGTTGGGATAGCATACATATATGTATTTGTATGTTTGATGTATTTTTAGTTATTTTACTTAAGAAGAGGAATTTTTCTGTTCTCAGTATCCAGGTGAAGTTATCAAAAATGTTAGAAATGTTAGAAATATGAGTACTCTTTGTGATTTAAGATGTAAATTCAGCCTATACTAAATTAGAGCAGAAATATGCAAAGTACATCAAGAAACATAATAGTTCCAATGTGAATTTTAATATATTAGTATATTCAAATGTAGAAATAAGTCAGAGAGGAATGTGAGCAGTGGTCATTTATTATCCATAGATGGATCAAAAAGGTATATCTCCATAGATGTATTAGTAAGTGGCCTCAGGAAATAATGGTCTTGTGGTCATAAGGCCATTTGGCAAAGCCTCCATATTATGAGACTGTTGTAGACAAGCCTGATTTTGAAATGTAATCTTATTCTAGATAGGTTTTCAGAGAGTGAGATTGGTCTGATTATTAAAAAAAAAAATTCTCTCTCTTTTTTGGTGATAATTCTCATAGAAAAATAATGCATTTATATGAAGAAAATTGGATTATCATATGTATGAATGTGAATATTTTGAGTATTATGAGCGGTATGGATATCATTTTATTCTTTGGCTTTGTGAACTTATACATTAGTCTTATGATCTTGGAAAAAAGGAGATTCCTTCAGAGAAAACAGTTTTTGTCATTTTGCTATAGCAAAAACCAGGCTTTTGAGCATTTAAGACTTACCAAGGAAGTTCTAAATTCCCTATGGTCTGTGAGACTTCATGGGAAATCTTTTGGTATTCTTTCCCCCAAGAATGAAAATCTTCATTAAATATATCTGATTGTGACTTCTTAATTTCCACACTTCTACATCTAGACAAGTGCTTTCAAATTCACAAATACTTTGATTCAAGATCTAGCATAGTTTATGTCTTTCGGTCTTTTGTCCTTATCCGTGAGGGCAGTGATGCTCCTATACAAACTGCATTCTTCAGAGCGTTCAGCAACAGTGCTTTGCACATGTTTCCTGTGTGTACTTAAATTACACATATATTTTAAGCTATACAATACATTCTTACTATTATGGTTTTCTGCAATAAGTATTCATTTAATGATTTTGTTCTTTCTCTTCTTTGTCTTATAGGTAGCTATTGGGATCATTGTCCTTATACCTGATATATTTATCTTTGGTATTTCCTTCAATTCAGGTTATGAGTTTTGTTTCATTCTTTTTTGTCTAAAAATCTCTTTCTCTTGCTCTCACTTCTGAAGAAAATTTGATTGGATAAAAACTTTTAGGTAGGCAGCCCCTTACCCCACACCCAAAATTTGAAGATATTTCATTGTCTTCCAAGATAGAGACAATGGTTTATTGAGAAGTTGTTTCATTATCACATTGAGAAGTCAGCAGGCCTTCTTACTGAGTTACTGAAGGTAATATGCAGTCGACTCCTTTAGTTTCAAAATATTAGTTTTAAGATTTTCTTTTTGTGTCTGTTTTTCACTACTTTTACGTTTTTGTGCCTAGTTGTGATTTTCTATGTGCTTGTTGCAATTCTTGAATATATGGCTAGATTCCTTTCATCAGTTTTGGAAAATTACCAGCTATGATCTCCTCCAATACTTTTTCTGTTACCATCTGCTGAAATCTATATTTGCTACTCCATTTAAAGATAATACATAGCAATAAACATTTTTATTACATAGATAAATTATCTTTTTTTCATCTATGTTTCTTTTTTCTATCTTGGCTTCTTCTTTTGATCTTTCCTCCAGTTTAACAAGTCTCTCATTCACTATATATCTTTAGTTAAAGTCATTCATTAATTATATAATATCAGATATTGTATTTTAAGTTCAAATTTTTTCCTTGCCTCTTTGTTTTAAAAATTTCCGCTTTTCTGCTGAAATAATAATGCATTTTTTTTCACCCTCGATCAGAGTTAGCAATCTTTTTTTCTATAAAGGGCAAGATAATAAATATCGTAGTCTTTCTGGGCTACATATGGTCCTATCCCATCATTTTCTTTGTGGTACTGCCATTGGTATTATTTGTGTCTTTGTTTTTATAAAACTCTAAATATGGAAAAAAGTATTTAGCTCATGGGCTAAATTTATTAGGCATAATTGTTTTGAAGTCCATGTATAATGAGTCTTATTATTTAGATACTCTGTGATTCTGTGTTTATATTTTATCTTTATCTTGATTTTTAAATCGATAAATTTGGTCATCTCATAAGTCAGACTATTTTAGATTGATGACTGAATTATTTTAAAAATATAGATAATTTAAAGAACAGAAAAGTATAATTTTACTCCAGATAAGCTGTAAGGTTGCTTCAGGCATGTGGCTATAAATCAGCAAGCAATCCTGGATTCCCCCATTATAATCAGTAGTTGGGATGATTTAAGACTGCTTTTGAGTGATGTCAGCAAGATGGCCAAGTAAGGCATATCTTGCTGTATCCCACCCTTCAACAAGAATTTGGCATCCATCCACAATACAAAGTGTCTTTATGGGAACTGTGGGATCCAGCACCATGTACAAAGGGTCCCAGGAGGAGCCTCACCCACCCACCCATGCTTTGGATAATAGGCATACAGACTTTGCTTTTAACTGTGGACTCTGCATTGGCCTGTAAACTAGCTCCAGTTTCTCTCAGCCATGGTTCTAGAGCCCCTGGTAAATAGTGTCTTAGGAAATCTCCCACACATGAAAGAGCCCTTGTATAAGTCCAGGAGTCCAGAGGAGATGCTTCAGTAAACTACTGGAGCCGAAGGAAGGAAGGAAGGAAGGGAGGGAAGGAGGGAGGAAGGAAGAAGAGGAACAGTTTGACTTCATCATGTTACCCCTTTCCTAAGACAGCAGGAAATTTACTGTCAAGAGACCCTTCTTGGCCCATTATTTTGCCTTCTGGGGAAAGTGAAATCATGTTGAGTGAGAGCTTGTACTTCCCTAGTTGTGAGGGGCACAATTAAAGAGGTCCCTGTTTCTGTTGCCTCATCCGGAGTAACTCATTAGCTGCAAGACTGGAGGTGGAAAAGGGCTGAGAGAGCAGCAGATAGGACTCTCAGAGAGATAAAGGGATACAGATCCCACTAACCACAGTTCAGACATCATCAAGAAGCTTGCAGATGAATTGCCAGAGATGCATTGCCTGTATCTCCCAGCTGGCCCATGGGCACCTTCAGTGCCCTGCAGGTGTTTCCCACACACCCCTAACCCTGCGGGTCTTTCCCTGTGCCTGCTTCTGACAATGACAAGCATGAACTTGAGTAGGTGGCTAATGAGCACATGCAAAAAGGTAGCCCAGACCTATAGGATGAGGAGAGATCAAAGTTGAGCTTTAGCACTGCCCTTGGGAAAACAAAAAGGTGGCTATTAACACCCAGCTTGGTATGTTTCAAGATTGAGAGGAGGCATATAAGCTTACAAACTACCACAAGAAGGCGCAAGATGTTTGGATTAGGCACCATATCCGCTGAAGATCTAAAAAAGCCTGAAAATGTCTACCAGAGCTCTTGGAAAATATTTCTGTCCCCAATTCAGTCAGGAAACCCTGGAGGAGGTAACTGCTATTTTCAGTGTAAAGAGAGCAACACAAAACTTCGAGGAGTATGAAAAATCAAGATCTCATGACACCACCAAAGAATCACAATAATCTTACAGTTACCCACCCTAAAGACATAGAGATCTGTAATTTACATGATAAAGAATTCAAAATAGATGCTTTAAGAAAGCCCAATGAGCTACAAGAAAACAAAACAAAACAAAAAGGCAATTCATCAAAATGAAGAAAACAATACATGAGCAAAATGAGAAGTTTTATGAAGAGATAGCAATTATGATAAGAATCAAACAAAAATTCTGGAGCTGAAGAGCATAATGAAATTAAAAAATGTAATAGAAAGTATCAACATCAGAATGGCTCAAGCAAAAGAATGACTCTGTGAATTAGAATATAGGACCTTTGAAATTATCCAGTCAGAGGAGCATAAAGAAAAAAGGAGTGGAAAAAAAAAAAAGGCATAACTCTTCTGAGGATGACTAAAGTAGAAGAAGCAAATTTTTTCAAAAAATATATTACCAGCATTGTAGTCAATTCAAGATATTTGAAAGAGGGAAGGTAGGAAAATTTATTGGCAGCAAATGCAAAGCAATAATGAGATGTTCTTGCATAATGTAATAAAAAATCTTTCATAGAAAATCAGAAATTACCATTTTTGAAAAAACTTAGAAATGTCTCTAAATCTTGACAGCACTGTCATTACCTAAGAAAAACATATAGAAATTTCTTTGAGAACAATGATATTTAAAAACCATAAAAGAGAGACTTGAAATTTTGATGTCATTGTGTAGTGATTTGTAGACAATGATAATGAACTATATGACATACTTTTATCTGCCCAGCCATAAACCACAATGTTTGAACTAGAAAATATCTAATGCTAATGGGAAGGGTAACTAACTATAATATAAACGAGTTGATGAGTTTTAAAAAACAGGGACAGAGCTAGCAAACTCCTCCCTGTTGTTCATAACTTCTGATTCTTTATTAGTATCCCCTTCTCACCTTTCTCTTTCCTCTGAGAAGCCTACAATTTCCTAGAATTTTGTTATTGACAATAACAAATAATTGCTTACATATCAGAATCATTAAGGGGGAAATATATAAAAGGCAAAAAAAAGTGAAAATGGGGCAGTCAATGTAAGGATTTATACTTTGTGATTCACCCTTACTTCTTCCTCTCAGTTGTCTTAAGAGTGCTGGCTTTTTTGCAGTAGTTGAAACAAAAATGCAGAAACCTTTCTACATTTCACTTAAAATTTTAGGACTGCACCCCCCTTGCTATTTCACATCTACCCTTTGGCTACATTTAGACAAAATCAACTAAAAATGAATAACAGGAAAAAATACAGGGTGGCCATGATGTTTTGTGCCAGAAAGTTTGGGGGACATGATGCTTACCCAAGAAAAGAATGCATGTTAATTTCATCTGCTGGGATGAAACTACACATGGTCCCTTTCATTTCCCTTGTTTCAGGGCCTGTTTATGCACAGAAAAAAGGAAACTTAAAACGAATGAATACTCTAAGAGGAATAGCTAATAGAATAAGGAGATTCTAATAGTAAATCCCTTTCTTATTTTTTGACAATAGAGGCTCGTAATACAGTACACCAATTCTGATGATAAGATTTTAGAATTAATAGTAACATTTATCTTTGTAAGTCCAGTTGTGTTTTCTGGAGAAGGTGAAACAAATCAGCACAGTGTATCTCTCAGGCAGCACACATCCAGCTCATCGTAAGCATACTTGCATTACATTTCACTTCTGCTACATACATACATTGTAGAGTGTTCAGTGACTTGTTAACCCCACCTCTGCTGACTCATCCAGTGGACAGTCAAACATAAGGAAAAAAAAAAAGAATCTCGTCGATTGCTTTTGTTCCTTCTTTGTTTTTGTTTTGTTTTGTTTCTTTTTTTGGTGCGAGGAAAACTAAAAAGGAGCCTTGTATTATCAAAATAAATGTGTAAATTAAATGTTTTCTTAAAAATAGAAGGTGGCAACATAGTGGCTCTAGACATAATAGAACATACATGAAAATAAGACCACACAAAATTGAGATTCATTTTTGCAAGACCATAGGAGAAATTTCAAAATCAAGTTTTCATGGGAAAAAAAAAAAAAAGTAAAAATGTTCATTTAAAAAATGTAAGCCAAAATAAGTCAATCATTTGTACTGAGCAAAAGAGACAGAATACTGGGATTAGTAAATTGAAAGTCACCTAAGTCAAATGTGGAATAGTTACAAGCTCTTAGAAAATTTTCCTAGAATTTAAGATTCAATGTATTGAATCACAAGACATTCACTAGTCATTATGCTAAAATATGCAGTATATATTGACATAATATCCAAGTGATTGCTATCAATCATTGTTTATATGTAAATTGTATATCAGCCTCATATTTTTGGGGAATCTTTATCTGGAGGAGGCTAATGAACAATTAAAGTAAGAATGGCTTTATAAGAGGAAAGAATCAAATTTATGTCCTTGGAAAAGGAGTTGGTATTGAAAGATGTGTTCAAAGACTGTCAGTGAACAAACAGATACAAAGATTAGCTCTAAATTTAATTTTTATCACACAAAAAGTAAGGATTGCTAGTATAGTGCAAGTTTGTCTTATTTTCAAAAACCTATATAAATTGGGAGCTACAGGTCAAATAATGTTATCTAGTATAATATCTAGCATTATATAATATGAAGAAAAATTTAGAGGTAGGAACATGCAGCAAACCTAGATTTGTCAAATGTTAGAGGTGACAAAAGATATATAAATACTTCTTAGGAAGGATGTCACAATCAAATCTTATTTCTCTGAAAGACATTGACCAAAATTACAGAGCTAGGGTTATTAAGTTTGGCAAGAATAACCGAAGAGTATAAATAAAAGTGATGAATTAGAGGCTATTCTGTTTCTTTTTCACTGTCATTTTTTTCTTTCTGTAAAGCAGTGAAAAATTATGGAATGCAGTGACTAGAATTAGAAAGTCCTTAAAAAATTGTATGAATTTAGAAGGAGGAAAGTGAGCACCTATATATTCTTAGAAGACATAACCATGGTAACTTGACCCCAGGATTCTAGGATTTAATTAGAATATAACACTCTATTTCTGCTTTCCGTGTTGCCAAATATATGATCAACAGCATTAAAGCAATAGCGGGGTTCACCCATATATCTTTGTATCCTGAGATAATCACTGAAAGAACAACTTCTGCAGTGAGTAAGAATGATGAAAACCAACAACACAATTTTTACTTTCCCAATAAAAATAAAGATATTCAAAACACTTTTATTTGAATTGCAGTAACAGGTATCAGATTTCAGGAACTATACTTTATTATAACTAGAAACGAATGAATAAAACATATCCTATATCTGATGTCAGAAAACTGAAGTCACCCAAAAGGAAAAAGATTGTTGCTAAAATTCATTCCACGTATCCCATTAGCATAATCCCTGCTTTTCTGGAGAAAGGTGGCCTAGAAACCAGGAACCAAGTTATTCAGTGACTAATCAGTCAGCTAACCTCACCCCTCAAAGACCCGACAACCAAGTTATGATGTGATGGTTCCATGCTTGGTTTAAGTCACAGATGACAATTTAGAGTTCTTAATATTCTCTCATTGCTAATTTCTTCCTTAACATGTATGTGGGGATCAAAAATAGCACAAAAGACAATTAGAAGCTTAATGTAGCAGTCTATGTATTGGGTTGCAATGTTACAAATACGAAACATAGAGTCCTCTTGTTCTCTCTCTATACCTCAATACTGGAACTAAGCTACTTCTTAAAAATGGAACTCTGAACGTTCTTGGGTTTCTTTGATCCAGAAACAGTGGATTCAATGCACATCTCAGACAGAATCTCTAATCCTCCATTGCCACCATCCTTCAAAGAAAACATCAAGGGCTAAGAACTTGCACAGACATTTTTCCAAAGACATACAAATTTCCAATAGGTATTTGAAAAAATGCATAATGTCACTAATCATTAGGAAAATGAAAATCAAAACCACAATGCGATATCACTTTGTATCTGTTAGTATGGTTATATCAACAAAACAAACAAGTGTTGCCAAGAACATGGAGAAATTGGAACCCGTACACACTTGGTGGAAATACAAAATGATGCAACCACTATGGAAAACAGTATGGAAATTCCTCACGAAATTAAAAACAGAGCTATGATATGATCCAGCAACCAACTTCTAGTATTAATCCAAAAGAATTAATTGAGGATGTTGAAGCGATGTTAGCACTCTTAGGGTCATTGCAACGCTATTCACAACAGCCAAGGTATGGAAACAACTTAAGTATCCATCAACTAATACATTGGATAAAGAAAATGTGGAATATGCATATAGTGGGATATTAATAAAATAAGAAGGAAGTTCAGACACATTCAACGACATGAATGAGCCTTGACATCCTAGGTTAAGTGAAATAAGACAATTGCCGCATGATTCCACTTATATGAGGTATCTGAAATAGTCAAATTCATAAAATCAAAGAGTGGGATGGTGATTGTCCAGGGGCTGGCAAGAGAGGGAAATGAAGAGTTACTAATCAACAGGCATAAAGTTTCAGTTAAGCAAGATGAATAAGCTCTAGGGATTGGCTGTACAATATTGTATCTACAGTGAACAATAATATATTGTACAATTGAAACGTTTTAAGAGGGTAGATCTCATGTTAAGTGGTCTTACAATAAAATAATTTTTTAAAGCACATCAAGAAACCCAAAAAGTATACAGAAAATAACATTATTTCATATATCATTGTTTAGAAATAAGCATTAACATTTGTGAATATATTTAAAAAAAGGCAAAGAATTTGGCTCACCGGGCATTTCTCTGGAGCAGAGATACCCATAGCAATGCCTTTACTCGTGTGGGAACTTTATGATATAGAAACTGTTTTTTGATATCGAATGATATCACTTGATCAGTTTCATATTCAGGTCTAATTCAAATGCATACTCATTCGTTGAATAAATATCTATGAATTCCTTTTAGGTACAAAGTTCCAGGTAAAAGTTACGTTAGGTAATGTTTCTACCTCCTAAAGTTTGGATTCTAGTTGGAGGGAAGTATAAACAATTATTGACAAAACAAAGAGAAAATAATTACAAATGGCAAGAATTGCTATACTGGCAACAAAAGGATGTTTGCTGTGATAGAAAATAAAAGGGAGTGGGAAGCTAATGAGAATATGAAATTTAAGGAAGGTCTCTGAGGAGCTATGTGAATTGACACCTGAAAGGTAGAAGGGGTGAGTAGGGTCATTGAGAAAAAAATATATTGAGAAAAAAGGGATATGACAGAAAAAACAAAGTGCAAAGCACCTGAGGCAGGAAACTGAAGGCCAGTGTGGACATAGCATAATAGTAAAAGAGAAGACAAACACGAGATAGATGGGTGGGTGATATGGGCTTTATGGATGAGTAACTTCTGATGCCATACCCCTGAAATCAAAATTTGGGTTCTTATTTATTGATCTTCAAAATTCTTCTTGTCCTTTCTTTGTTTGCTCACAGAGACCTATGGGTATCATTTTGTTTATTTTTTTATTTCTCATCCTTCATATTTACTATCCATACATGAAAATCTTAAATTTCATTTTGTTTTAGGGAAGATCTGGCACACACCTTCCTATAATAATTTGGCCTTAAAATTCCATAAACACTACCTCGTTCATAGTTGTATATGATATATTAATAACTTATTAGGCCACATTAAAAAAATAACGTTTACTAAGATATCAACAATGAAGAACCATATATATATATATATATATATATTTGAATCCCATTGGTAGGTAATAGGCATATAATAGCTGTGAGATGCCATGGAGGAAACAGTAATATCTCCTATTTTCAGTTTCTCCATTTCTAATATTAAGCAAAACAACAGTTCTGTTACCTATATGACCAATATTACCCCCAAATTTCATTTGTTTGTATGTAGATTGGAATTAGGAATATATATCATGAAAACTTCCTACAACTTTTTACCTTAGAATCATCTGTCAGTGAGTGACTCAAGTCCAACAACCTGGCCTGAACTTGCAATATAGTCATAAAGTTGCAACTTAAGAGATTTCCTAATCTTTTGGTAAAAAAAGCAAGAGAAAGAAAAAGATACTAAACAGTTGTGGGGGCAGGGAATGTATAAGAAATCTCTGTATCTTTCTTTAATTTTTCTGTGAACCCTCCCAAAAAAGCAAAAAAGCAAAAACAATTGCTAAGTTCTTTAACTATTCTCTTGGGTTTTCAAACCGTAAAACAGCTAATTCTTTCTGAAAAATTCAGTATCTTTCTGTCCACTTGTTGGTTTCAGCTAGTTGCTCTTTCCATGATCGGCTCCTGAACCAAGATTACTGTGTAATAAAGATATCGCCAGTACTTACAATGACTTAAGCAATACCAAAAGACATCCTCAACTCACTCAATTCATGACTCCGTTCTTAAGTACCCAGATAGGGGACTAAGCCCATTCTTCCCCCAATCTATTCACATATCCTTTTCTACAAACCATGGGAACTCAGAGAAGTAATGAGAAACAATACACACTCAAATGGTAGGCTTAAAAACTCAGTAATTATCAGCAAAGTATTGTCTCAGATACAAAAGCATTCCAAGATGCAGATCTCGGGGTTAACAGACTTCGATTCCTCTGTAGCATTATTGTGTATCCATTTGATCCCATACAAAATGCCATTTGAAGAGGGAGATTTCTTTTGAGATTATACATGGGAACAGCACAACATAATCGGGGTTTAAATTCTTATTTCTTTTGCTTTCACTCTTTTTCTCCTTCTGAAATCAATCTGAATGACAAAGATAGGTGGTTCTTGTTCTTATTTCTTGCCATATCACAACCTCTAGAACAGTGCCCAAAGAGTCCTGTTTCAATCTTTGAATTATTTCTCTCTTTCTTACTCTGTTTTCCACCATTTCTCAAGAGGGTAGGTTGACAAAAACAAACAAACACAAAAACCTCATACTTCTGGGATTTAGGGATGTTAGATAGCTAATGGATTATTGGGTTAACTTGAAGTAGAGAAGAAGAAGAAACCTATAGAACTTTTTATGTATACATTAACTCTTCAAAATGTCTGACAAATAGCTACTCATTCATTGATCTTCTATATTCATCCTTTTAAAAACAAATAGCACTGTTAACATTGTCCTTTTCTGTAAACTAAGTGGAATACATTGTCCAGATAATATCAGGATTTATGAATTCACCTCCTTATTTGCTTGAGAAAGACTGATCTTTGAAAGTAGCTGACTGGGTTTAACAAACTGATATGTTTTATTACTGTAGAGAAGGTATCATTTACATGAAAAGAGTGAATGCAGTTAGTTGGATGAATAAGTAAAAGCAGAACTTTTCAAAACAACGTGAGATATTTGAGAGGACACACAATGTCAAAAAAGTAAGACATTCATGGAAATGACATTTATGTAACTAAGCAGATTCCAGCATTAACTGTGATAACTGTAATTTATCCTAATTATGTGATCACTGAGAGGATAGAAGGGAAGTATTGTATTGGCATAATAGGGCAACAGTGGAGCCACAAAACCAAGCTCAGTATGTTACAGTGTTTGGATGTATTGAAGGCCACTGTCTTCCTTAATTACATAAAATCGAGAACATTCAGTGCAGGCAGGTAAAAGAGAGAGAATCATCATATGGGAAAGATAGTTGAATCTAGCATAAGTTGAGTCCCAAGCAACGTTCACTTCCCTCTAGTGTTCACAATCTATATGATCTTGAATAAGTTACTTAACTTTTCCATGCTTCAGGTCTCTCACCTATTAATGGGATTATTAATAGCACTGGCAATATTATTGATTAAAGGAGATAGAACTTAGAGGAATGCCTGGACTATTTTAGCTACTTTTATTAATACTGTTGCTATTACACAGATCTTAGAGTGGTACTTGTGCCCTTTTAACACCTCTCCCTAAGTGGTCACTTGAATATTTTCCCTAATCAATCTATAACTGAGACATAGTAGAATGGATCATTTAAACAAAACTTTCCTAAAGACTCTAACAGAAGAGAACGTACATACAATGAGATCATCTGGCCTATAAAATGTGGGTCTCTCATCTTCAATTTGGACTGGCCTTAAAGATCTCCCCATATATAGTTACTGGTTATGGAAACATGGTAAAAGCCTTCGTAAATTCAATTCTAAATAATCCTTAGAAGGGTTTCAACTCCTCAAAAATCTAGTTTCAAGGACATGGTTTTCAAAGAGCTGAGAAATTCCTGTTTGATATGTTTGATGTATTAAACCCTCATTTCAAGTTTCTGTTTCCTCTTCAAGACTTTTCTCTTCCATAGATGAAACAGAAAAAGTCTTCTCTTCTTTTCAAGGGAGAGCCCACCATTCACCTATGAGTCAGGCTCTTTGTGGCAGCAGAGTCACTGTTGTCAGAATGGAATATGACAACATGGCACTTGCACAAGGAAAGGCGCCACTACTGATCTTTCACGGGGCAGCGAAGAGGGACAAGATGAGTACAGACCCGGTAACCACAATGGGGAATCATTGAAGAGCAAACTGAAAACTAAATCAGATAAAATAGAACAATAACCACAAAAAACAAAACAACCTTTTCCTCACTGATGGATTGAAGTGTGAGAAAAATCTAACATTCACCTCTAGATTAAGAATGGAATCCATGCTAAAGTTCAAAAGCTTTTTGGCAAAACAATGCATTACTATAACTTCAGACATCAGTATGTTAATTTCAGTGAACATTAGTTTATTAGATGAACCAGTTGGTAACAGAGCCTCTATGGAATATATAGTGGGATAGGAAAATCCTCCTAATCAGTTGTAGACTGGGCCGCTAGCCCTTGACTTGAGCAGGGATGTGCTAAAATATTTTGGCTAAACGGCACAGCATGAGCTGAGCATGGTAGCCAGCCATAGGCAGAATGTCCGTGGGGAAAGGTTTAGACAGCGTAGCTAAGAAACTAGAGAAGGTGGTGCAAAGCTCCAGGTTATTATCATTAATTACATGAGCGACTAAAACTATGAACAGACGGATAGCAAAATCTGATAAAGCTAGACAAAAAGATCAAACCTTTTAAACATCCCGGCCTAAAATTCTTGGACAGATCAAAGTGTGGCTATGCATATGCATGTGGAAATATATATATATATATATATATATATATATATATATATATATATATACACATATATATATATATATATACACACACACTCACACACACACACACATACATATGTGTGTGTATATATATATATATGTATATATAGTTACAGTAGGAAAGATGTTAGGACAAGGTTCACATACAGAAAAAAGGATCTCAAGTGTGTGTATGTTTTTTTTTTTCTTTCTGATATTTGTTCAGAAAAGGAAAAAAAGGATAAGGAGGGAGCATGAAGCAGGAGACTGTCCTCTGTAGCTAGTATTTACAGATAAGCTTTTAGAGAGCAAGTGGTGGATAGTGTTAGAAGGTGCAATAGTCCTTTTACTAGGATGACATTCAAGAGAAACTTCAGGCACTACTACCTGGTTAGCACTTAACTATCTGTAGTGCACTTAGGCATTTACCATTGAAAATGAGTAATGGACCTGCATTAAAAAGATAACTCTGCTATCTGTGTAATGTATAAGAGGAGGTAATGAAATTAAATCTTTGCCCATCTTATCCAGATTGTGCTAGCCTCAGCTGTTTGCTTAGCTTTGGTCAATGACTCAGAAATGAAATGCTAGCCCCACAGAGGATTAGAATTAAAATGCACCTCAGAAGTTTCTAGGATGAAAGTTCCATTTTCAAAAGTATGGAATTGGATAGAACACAATGCCTACAATTGTCCATCTTCATTATTGATCTTATAAAATGTTTTCTCGTCTTTAAAATAATATAAAAGCTAGGTCATTAAGGCTTATGTGTTTCATTCCACATCGCATGATTATATATATATATATAGATATAGATATAGATATAATATATCTATATCTATATATTAAATTATAGTTGACATTCAATATTGTTCAGCTTCAGGTGTACAGTGCAGTGGTCAGGCATCTACACCGTCCATGAAGTGGTCTCCTTAATAAGACAAGTGCCCATCGGACACCCTACAAAATCTTTACATTATTGATTATATTCCCAAACTGTCTTTCATATCCCTGTGGCAATATTGTGGCTACTGATTTGTACTTTCTAATCCCTTGACCTTCTCCTCCATCCACACCCTCTCCTGTCTGGCAGCCATCAGTTTTTTTTTTTTTCTATGTCTCTGAGACTATTTCTGTTTAGTTTGCTCATTTATTCTGGTCTTTACATTCCACATATGAGTGAGATCATATGATATTTGTCTTTCTCCATCTGACTTTTCACTTAGCATAATATTCTCTAGGTCCGTCCGTATTGTTGCAAATGGTAAGATTTCATTCAATGGAATTGTAACAGCTATATACAGTGTCCGAGGGGTAGTAGATTGGGAGAGAGGGGTTATCACTTTGTGAGGGTTGTAAATGTCTAACGATCACATCGTTTTGTACACCTGAAACTAACTAACTAAATAAATAAATAAATCTCCCCCCCCCCCTCTCTCTCTCTCTCTCTCTCTCTCTCTCTCTATATATATATATATATATATATATATATATATATTTACCTGTTTCAGCTTTGCCTCTACCTGGCTATGGATGATGAAGTCAGTTCATCTCCCTGGGGTCAGCCTGCTCTCTTGAAGGGGTATTGGACTTAATACTACACAGTGTCTCCCTTCTAAGACTGCATGGTTCTGTGTGGGAGGCAGAGCTAATGCACACTTTGTAAGTCTCTTTATCTTCCCAGCCCCTTGTTGTTAGGCAGGACCATTGGACTTACTCTTTTCAATGGACTCCGAGTAGAGGAGACATGCTTTACATCCAGGCAGAAAGAGAACAGCAGGGATTGAGAACACCATGAGGACCTCTGCCATGCCACAGTGAACCATGGCGGTTGGAACTTTTACACGGTACATTTTCAGATGGTACACTCTTTATTGGCATGACAAAACAGAACAAAGTTCACCAGCCAAGTAATGTTGAACATGTTGGGTGACTGAGAATAAATCTTTGCTATGATAAGTCCCCAAGATGTCAGGGTTGTTACTGTAGCATAGTCCAGCCTTTCCCAAGTGTTAGTGTTCTTTAAAATTATTTCTAAATATGACACACCCTATTCATATATTTCTATTTTATGCAATGGTGTCAATTTCAGAATTGTGTTTGCCACTAGTTTTTAAAAGCAACTTATAATAGAGATCAGTGTGATTTAAGACATGTTATTTAAAAAGTGTTCTGGAATTATTACTGGAAAAAATGAGATTGTTCATTCAAATACCTCATTTGATAGATTAGAAAATTGTGGCTGAAAGGAAAATAGATAATAGCATTGACAGAACTTAGTGTCATTTAATAATCATCTATATATAACAAGTATTTACTGAAATTAAATTTCTATGATATTCTAAATACTAGTAAGGCAAATGTCTGTGTTCTCAGAATCTAGGCCTGTTTCCACATGTAGGATTCTAAGGCACTTCGTGAATTTAAAATGTTTTAGCTGGTTTTCTGAGGTGGGTATTTTAGTAGAGTTCTAAAACTTAGAATTTCTCTACTTTATTTGGGGAAAAAAAATGATACTGTAATTATTCCCTCCCCTAAAGTTTATGACAGTTGACTTAAAAACAATATCAGTCCTTTAAATAGAAAAGTAGAAATAAATATTGAACCCCTTTAAGCTATGATATAATCATATACCTTTTTTCAAGATTATAAAAAAATATTATAAAGATTATTTTGACGTTAGGTCACTCAGTTTCAAATCTGGACATGGTAGGTGACTTTTCTTGGATACATGGTAAGTTAATAGCTGAACTAAACACAGATAAAATATTTTTACTATTTTTTTTTGTCCATTCAACTCTAACAACTGCCACGTGAGTGTGTGGGCAAAAATGGTCACTCCCTCTCTTCTGCACACAGGGTGATGTTGCTGATGTGTGGCAACAGGACAAGAAACGAATGTCCCCTGTCTTGTCATTTGGCAAACTTGAATCCTTTGATGACCTCGTAATGCTTCTCATCCAGGAGTCTTCCCTAACTCACTATACTCTAAGTTCCCTTATTGTTTTACAGCACAGAACTTTTTTCCTTGGTACTTTTCATAAGTTAAATTACTTACTTCTGTAATTACGTAGTAAGCACTCCTGAAATGGGTTAAATATTTAATCCATTGTTCTTTTTGCCTGAAATTCCCTTCCTCTATGCTGCATTATTTTAGGTTGCTCACTATGGTGATAATATTGATTTTTTTCTAAAAATATATAGCTAAATTCATTTTATTTATACTGATTTTCTAAGTCAGAGACACTTGAAAAGATAGGTATAACTTCAATAATAGTTTAGTGTGCAGCTTTTTCTTCCAAGGTATGTTCCCTCATAGCAGAGAATCAAAGTTGTCAGTAACTCTGGAAATACAGATAGTAAATGTTCATAGTCTACTTCTCTTACCTTGTGTGAATTTGCTTGTCACTTCTAATACAAATGAAAGGCTGGGTTGACACACTATAAGCACTGTAAAATAATTCATCACTGCAGTTAAACATTATTGACTATTTCAAGGTATTCCTGATCTGGGAGCTGTGTGTCCCCAAAGCCTGTGAAAGAAGATAGCATTTGTTGAAATTAAGCCTTTTCTCCTTGTCATATACAACTTGAAATTTTGGAATTACTTTCATTGAAGGCAATTCTGTCAGTTTCTTTCCCAACTCCTTCTCCTTCCAAGACTTGCTAGTTTGATCTTTTTCTAACACTTATTTGATCCTGTCACTTCCTTGTTTAAAAAAACCTTTGAGAGCTATCCCTGCGACCATAGTATAAGACCAAACTTCCCAGTCTAGCACTTATTCTCCAAAACGATGTCAAGCCTACTTACCAATTGCGTTTCTTAATCTTCCTTAAACCAAAGTCTACATTCTTTACAAATGTTGTTCCATTTCTTTGCATGAGTCGCTCCTGTTCTTAGTTTGACTTCATCCTACTCCACCCACTTGATATTCCATTTTATTTTTCTATCTTATCTTCAAATCAAGAGCTCAATCACTACCTCCTCAGTTCTTTCTTCTCCTTTTTATCACTTCCCCAGCTGGCAGTAACATAACTAGCCCAGTCCTATGCCCTCCTTTGAATGTCTCTAAATTTCTTAGCAGCACTGTCCAATTATGCTTCCTCTTTTGGGTTTTCACTGTGTTTGGCAGAAACTTTCACATTCCAAGTGCTCAATAATATGTTATAAAATAAGGGCATAAAGCATGAATGAAGCTTCTAAAAAACCAGCCTTGGGTCTGTTGAAAATAGAAAACAAGAAATACTTAAAACCCAATTTTAAAAAGCCTGCTCAGCAAATGGTTTCTGAATTGTGATGTTTTATCAAATGGGATTTCTTGACAAGCAAAGTAAAATAAAGAAATATTTTCCCCTAATTACCATTAGCAGCTACAGTAAAGGAAGATGAGTTATTATATCATTTGTAAAATAAGTGACAATGTTCTAAATTTAAAGCTTTACTGAATAGAGCCATATATGCAGATATTGAAGGTATAAATTAGACTGATTCTTTACAGATAAAAGTCATACTTGAAAGTTTTTATTATTTCAACTAGAGCTCTTATTTTTTTTTAATAATATTCTCTTTCTTGCAAAGTACAATGATTAGTCATTCCTTGTCCAGTTTCATTTTGAGGAAGATTTTACAATGGATCAGCATGGCACCAGTTTTTCCATCTTGTGTAATGATGACTTGTAAATGCCTATATATGAAACCCTCTAAAGTGTTGAATGTGTTTACTTTTATTTTGCCAGCGAGAAAAAAAAAAATAGGGTTTAGGAGAACCAACAATGGATTAGTAGAGAAATTGGTGAGGAACATATAATTTTCCCATTCTCAAATGGTAATTTTAAGGGGAAAAGGAAAAAAAGAAGAAATTTTTGGAAGTATTTAAGTAAATACAGAGGAATTTAGTTTTCTTAAACTCACAAGTCTGGTTTCTTAGCTTCTTTCAGGAATGGCAAAAAATGAATACAAATGATTTTTAGCTTTACAAACTAACATTAATTTGGACAAGTATCAAATATTTGCTGTATTTCTTGATTATTTTGCTTAATTATTTATATTTAGTTATGCACACATAATTACTAATTTAATTATGCATGTTAGTTTTCCTTGTGTGTTTTTGCTTCAGTTCTTTGGCCATACTAACTTTCAAAACAGGAGAAATTGGCTTCCAAACTTCAAGGAATCTGTGTGAAGACAGGCAAGTAAGCTTGGGTAAAAGGTTTACAGTCCTTGAGATTCAGTTCTCTCTCTCTCCCTCTCTCTCTCTTTCCCTCCCTCTCTCCCTCTCCCCCTCTCCCCCTCTCCCCCTCTTCCCCTCTACCCCTCTTCCTGTTCCTCTCAGTGCCTCTTTTCACTGATGTAAAAGCATTGGCTTAATTTGCAGAGCTGAGACATTAACTGCTGCTTCAGATAAAGCACTTCAAAAACATTTCTAAAGCAGAAAACTTGAAACTTGAATTTCCCATCATTATTGCAAAGTTAAAAATCCAAAGTGAACTCAGATAAAAAAAAAAAAGTTTGTCTATTCATAGAACATGATTTTCCCACAAGCCTCTCCTTAATTTTCATTTTAAGTTGCATCTTTCATTGGGCAGGATGCCATTGAAAAAAATCCTTGGGTAATTTACTAGCATTGTCCTGGTGATTCTGTGTGAACTTACTAAATTTTAAAGCTTACAAGTACATTTTACTTCAGAGTTCAAGTGTTTTCAACTTATATAAACTCATAATTTTGTATATGGTGATGAATTCCACAAGTGTAGACATTTGCTTATATATTACCAGTAGCCACTCAACGGAAAATTCTAATTTTCTTTTTTATTGAAGTATAGCTGACATATAATATTATATTAGTTGTACAACGTAGTGAGTCAACATTTACATGCCATACGAAACAATCACCACATTCATTGTAGTAACCGTCTGTCACCATACGAAGCTATTACAATATTATTGACTATAGTCCCTATGCTGTACATTGCATCCCCCTGACTTATTTAATTTATAACTGACAGCACGTACCCCTTAATGTTCATCACTTATTTCACCCATCCCTCCACCACACTCCTCTCTGGGAACCATCAATTTGTTCTCTATATCTATGAGTCTGTTTCTGTTTTGTTGTATTATGCATTTTTTTGTTTTGTTTTGTTTTTGTTACTTTTTGGGTTCCACATATAAATGAAATCCTATGGCATTCGTCTTTCTCTGTCTGACTTAATTTCACTAAGCCTAATGTCCTCTATGCCCATTCATGTTTTCACAAATGGAAGATTTCATTATTTTTTATGGCTTAGTAATATTCCATTGTGTATATATGCTACATTTTCTTTATCCATTCATCTATCAATGGACACTTATCTTGGCTATTGTAAATAATGCTGCAATGAACATGGAGGAGAATTGTAATTTTCTTATTGAGAATAAAAATCTGAAGAATTCACACATTCAAACTCAAATCTGTCCATTTTTTTTCAATGCCCTCTGCTACTACCTTGCTCTGTCAGTCTGTATTTCTTTCTTGGATAGATACAAAGCTTCTCAAGTCTTGAGAAGCTATTATACACTCTTCATCCTGAACCCAGAGTGAGTTTCTAAAATACAAACTTGATTATGCTATTCTCGTTTAAAATTCTCTCATAACTATATGTTGCTAGGGTAATGCTCAAATTCTTTACAAAGGCAGCCAAGTCCTTAATGAGATGGTCTCTTTGTAAAAGCCTTGAGTACAAGGACTTTCAACCAACCACTTGCTGTATCTCTATTATCTAGCAAGGTATCTAGCAGTCCTAAATATATGCCTACAATGCAATGAATATTTGTAGAATGACCATTGAATTATTCATCAGAGTAGAATCCTCTCATCTGCTACATTTTTTCAATGTGTTGTTTTCCATCATTAAAAATAACAAAACATCCTCTTACATCTTAACTATATCTGTCTCTTCCAAATGGTATTTTTTGAAAAGAAGCCTTTCTTTGTTTTGTTTTTTTTTATATACCCCTAACTCCTATAAATTTATTGTAGTTCCCCTGTTGTATTTTTACTACAAATATGAGTACACACACACACACACACACACACACACACACACACGCTATATACATTTCTCTGGAGAACCCTGACTAATACAGATTTTGTTGGTATTGAGATGTAGTATGCTACTGTAACAAGTATCTAAAATATGTGGAATTGGTTAATAGAGGCTGGAAGAATTTTGAGGAACATGGATGGTTTAAAAAAAAAAAAATCCTAGATTTACTTGAAGAGATTTTTGGTAGAAACTTGAAATTCACAGGAGATTCCAGTGAGGGTACAAAAAGAAAAGAGAGCTGTAGAGAAAGTAGAATTTGTTAGTGATGAAATTCAATATTTAGCTAAGGAGATTGCTGAGCAAAATATTGATGATGCAGCTTGGTTTCTACTTGATGCCTCTGGCAAAACTTAAGGGGAGACAGATACATTGAAGAAGAAACTGCTCAGCAATAAAATGATTTGGAAGATTCTCTGCCTACCCAGATAGCCTCTTCTAGAAACAGGACTAAGGAAACAGGACCCTTTGCTAAAGAGATTTTCTGTGTGATGAATGGATCCAGTCAACCATCTAGGCAAAAGATAGGAATAGAAATGTGGTTTATCCAGGAAAGATCTGTAGAGGACCCTCTTGTCTAATGGCCTGGGCCCCTGTGAATTGCATGGGAGGCCAACAGGTTTTTGAGAATTATATCCTAGCAGAAGCACTGCCAGCTTGGCCTGAAAGGAACAGAGATGGGACAAAAGAAAGATTTTTGGACTTGTGTTATTCTATGGGCAGGAAATGAACTAGTAGAGATAGCTGGCTGCGAACATGTGCTGTCCTTCAAGAAAAGGGAAGAATGATCCCAAAGATAGTTCAGAGGTCATTAGGACTGCCACTGATACCACAGGTCTAGAGAGTTTGTGGGGTGGAGTGGTGGGGGCAGGACCATCTTCTCGTTAGTTCCAGAGGTTGAGACAACTTTCTCAGTCCCAGAGGGTCTGCTCCCAGAGACTGCAGCCACAAAAGCCGAAATCAGAGCATCCAGTCAAGAAGGAGTGTTCTCAAGCCTTAAAATGTAATGAAATTTACCCCACTAGATTTCAGACTGGCTTTGTCCCCATGACCCCTTTCATCCAATTTCTCCCTTTTGAAGTGGAAATGTCTATCCTATGCTTGTTCACTCTTATATTTTGGAAGCAGATAACTTTTTTCTTTTTATGGTTTCACAGATTCATAAATGGAAAGGAATTTTGTCTCAGGATG
This sequence comes from Rhinolophus ferrumequinum, assembly GCF_004115265.2. Taxonomy (NCBI): domain Eukaryota; kingdom Metazoa; phylum Chordata; class Mammalia; order Chiroptera; family Rhinolophidae; genus Rhinolophus; species Rhinolophus ferrumequinum. The sequence continues at coordinate 35,048,945 of NC_046296.1, read as the reverse complement.
AATCACATCTTACCTTCCAGTCATGACTGATCTTAGATGATAGTTAGAGTTAGACTAGAGTTAGATAGTTAGACTTAGAGTTGATACTGGAATTGGTTAAGATTTTTTGGGATGTTAGGTTTGGGGTTAATGTATTTTGCATATGAGAAAGATATGAATTTGGGTGTGGGGGGTCAGAGAGTGAAGTTTTAATAGGATAAATCACGCTCCTTCAAAATGCATACGCTGAAATTTGAATCCCTAATATGTCGTGAGAATGTGACTGTATTGGAGATAAGATCTTTATAGAAGTAGCCAAGTAAAATGAGATCATTACCATAGGCACTAATTTTGTGTGACAGGTTTCCTTATAAGAAGGGGGAATATGGACACAGAGAAACAGATAGAGGGAAGATCGTGTGAAGAGATGTAGTGAGAAGGTGGCCCTCTCCAAGCCAAGGAGAGGCCTGGAACAGACCATTCTCTCAAAGCTTTTAGGAGGAACCAACCCTGCTGACACATTGATTTTGGACTTTAGTCTCCCAAGCTATGAGATAATTCCTTGTGGTTTCAGCCACCCAGTTTGTAGTTCTTTGTTATATCAGCTTTAGCAAAGTAATCTACCAGAGGTCTATCCCCAGCCCATCTTTTCTCTTTATGCAATATTTTAGGAAGACCTTATTTGCTCGATAGCCTTATGACTCCGGAATTTATTGTACTACGTCTAACATCATCAACATATCTTTTTATTTCAAGTTTCAATTTTTTAAGTGCTTATAAAGCATCTCTACCCAAGTGTCATCAAAATGTATCTAAATAAAATGTTCCCCATACGGGGATCATTTTCTTATATAATTTATTTTTATTAGATACCTTCTATTAATGTATTGCCTCTGTTTGATATTAAACTTTTTCTCTGTATCATTCCCATATTTAATGTATCCCAAAGAAAAGTCTCAACAATATGCCTTAAAATACTTCTGACGTCCTTAGTTCAGGCTCTCAACACACCATTTTATAGTCTCTTAAATAGGGAGGCAGCACATTACAGTATTATGTAAGTTTGAATCCCAGCTGTCAGGGGAATTACTTACACATTTAGAGTCTCTGTTTTCTTATTTATATACACAACTTTAAAAAAAAAATTCCAGTTTGATTATGTCAATTTCATAATTAAAAATTAAGATTAAAAGGGTTTGGAAAACTCCCTATGCCTATATGAAAATATATAAACTCCTTAGATTAGCAAATACATTTATTTTCAAAGCTATTACTCCTATTTCTTTAGCCTTTCCATGTTCTGCTTGCATCCTAAGCACAAGTAACACTCAACTGTTTTTATTTTCCTAAACACACTATATATTTTTTTATATCTTTGTGCATTCTCTCTGCTCACAATATCTTTCTGCCAGTTTAGCTGCCTCGCAAAAGCCCTTAGTGTTTTTCAAGTAAAACACAAGGATTCTGTCTTCTGGGAAGTAGTTTCTGAACTCATATACTTATTCATTTTCTGTACCCTTTGTAAATAATATTCATTGTCCATAGAGCATGTGTTGTGTTGCATTTGTTTTGTTTACATATATTTACCTTATGGAGAAATGTGGATTTCTTGAATGTAAGGATTGTATTGTTTTCATTTTGATTCCAAAGCATGGACATCGTTTGCCGTCATCCAGAGTCAGTAATTCCTCATTCCATGAGTGAATGGGCAGTGACTACATGCAACCGAGATGATTCAGGTTAGGTCGCATCAAATGAAAAGTCTTGTGGAGGACACAGAACCCAAATATTGGACACACTGTAGTTTTCCATTATTTCTTTGTAACTATAAGACATTTTTGTAAGACCCAAAATAAAATGTAAATCATAATCATTTAAGTAACAATGGTTAGGTACTAATTCAGTCATAAATATGAATATAGTTCGATGCTAGCTATGATTAAAACCTTACTCTTTGGTGATATTAAGAAAATAACCGGGGATTTATCAATTCTTTATTATGTTTATTTTTTCCAGAAAGAATATAAAATCTATCTGATTAAGTTATTGTTAGGGCTTGGTGATTCAGGAATCATTTATTTTGATGTGATGACTATCTACTTCTCTGGTTGGAGTCATATGTTTTGATTTTAAAATGTAACTCATAATTTCCAACTTCCTAGTCAACGGGCTCCTCCCTGTAACCACAAAGTCGAGCAACACCCGCAGCCCCAGCTCTGTTGTGAAATAGTTGTAAACTTTGAATACTGCATATCACTTCTGGCTGCCTCATTTATAAAACGAGAATAACGATATTTACATACCCTACCTCCCAGGAATGTGGTGAAGTATAATGACAATAAATATTGTTGAAACACTGGAAATGTGAGAAAACACTTTAAAATGTTTCAAGCATTTTCTAAGAGTACCTTCTTCAGCTCCAAAGGGAGTATGTTGTACCTCTCTTTGGTTATTTATAAATTTACAAAAATAGAGTTTGTTTTGTTTTGTTGTGTTGTGTTTTAATCATTACTTGATCCATGTCATGGTCTCTAAACAGATGTGATTGGAGAAAACAACTTTTGGAATGTGTCTTGTTTAACTTATCAGGTTGTCAGATAACATTAAATAATCAGGTAAATTTCAGTTTTACAACTCCATTTTCACTCTCCCATCTATAACAATGCAAAGACAATTGTAATGGAATTGTCATGAAGAGCTGTGTTGGCACAAATCTAGAGATAATATTTTTGGACATTTTAGGTATATCCTCAGCTAAATTAATTTGATGTTACATAGTCATCTAACACTTTTTGACTTGTAAAATGTATTGTTGCATGTCAAACCAAACCTTCTTTTCTTCCTAAAGCGTTGAGTTGTTGCTCCAGCTGAAAAAGATCCATTCCCATATCCTGATATTTTGTATTCCTCAGTGTCACAGGTATAGGGAAGTTTACTGAAACTTGCTAAATTTGATCATTATCAATGACCCTTCTCTCAGTTATTAGAGTTCCTTAAGAAAACCTGAAACTTCTTTTTTTTCTAAAAGCACCTGTACAAGCACAATGAGTCACAGATGCATAGTTCTGTCAGTCTATTTTCTTTTTCTTGGTGGGAATCCATTTGGTCAGTGTGAGCTGTCAGCCGAGATGTAAATCCTTCTGCATTTCTGAACATGTGGAGCACAAATCAAGTCCCTGGGCACATTTCAAACTGCCAGTTTGGATCTGATGTTTTAAGAAGTTTGCTTGTCTTCTGGAGGAGGGATTATGATATTGAAGATGGTCGTGGTTCCTGTGTTGTTTATTCTTCATAACATTTCTGTTCGCTTTAAGAGAAATCACATATATCACAGGTTTGGTAGTATAAGGCTTGCTTAATTCACAATTTTGTTAAAAAAATAGCTTTGAAATATATCTACTCAGTCACAACCTGGCCGTTAATTACTTTGCTTGGAGCTAAACGAACTAGCTGAGATTGATCTTGTCTGTATATTAATTGCTCAATCTTTTGTCTATATTAATTGCTCAGTTTAAAAATAAAGTAATAATTGAAATGAAGTACTCAGGACTTGGAATTAAGTACAAAGCGAATGATTCTTTTTGTATGTGTTTTTAACTAAGCATGATGCATTCAATTTGATGTTTTCTTTGGTTGGAACAGAAGGGAAGAAAATAATAGTGCATTAAAACATTGGCTTGCCAAGACATTGCCCTCCTTCAAACATTAATCATACTAAATATACCACAGGTCATTGTATCGCTTATGATTCAATTCATTGATCACTTGTTCTTAATTCAATTGTTTACTTTGCCTATATATATATATATAGTCAATGTCACTTCTCCCAATCGTGTCATTTTTAATACTGTGAAAATAATTTTTGTTTGTTTGGCATTCATACGAGGGGCATGCTAATCGTGTACTACTATCTAATGACAGTAGTCAAAGATAACTATGAGAAAAATGTATTGAAGATTTTAGTTGCTCAGCAAAGGGCCCTGGATTTTAGTACTGAGAATAACAGGAAACCATTGGAAGCTTTTGAGGAAAGGGTCATTTGGAAAGGAGGGCTTTTTCAGCTTTATTGAGATATTACTGACAAACAGAGTTGTGTAAGTTTAAGGTATACAATGTAATGATTTGATATACATATATTATGAAATGACTACCATAATAAGGTTAGTTACCATGCCCATCACCTCATTTAATTACCACTTGTGTATATGTATGTGGTGAGACTATTTCCGATCTACTCTCCTAGCAACTTTTAAGTATGTATTACAGTGCTGCTAACTTTAGTCACCATGCTGTGCATTAGATCCCTAGAACTTATTCATCTTAGAACTGGAAGTCCGTATCCTTTGACTGACTGACATCTCCCCATTTTCCCCATTCCCCATCCCCTGGCAACCACCATTCTACTCTGCTTCTAAGAGTTAGGTTTTTTCAGATTCCACGTATAAGTGACATCATAGGATATTGTATCGTTCTCTGTCTGGCTGATTTCACTTAGCCTAATGCCTAGGAGGGCTTTTTTATTTTTAAGTTGGTAATGGTTACACACATAGTGGGTATGTCTGAGTTAAAGGGAATTGCTTGCACATAATCACGTTCATAAAAACATTGACAAAAACAAACAAATGGCTTATAGTATACTCATTGAGGGGTTCAGGGACACATATTCAGCAACTAGTTGCCTCTTGGCCACAGCCTAGGGTTCCTGCAATTTGAAGAGTCCAAAATCATTGTAGAAACTGGAGGCTGTTTGAGAATCACCAAGGATGTCAGGAAGCCTTGAGAGTTGTGGGGAACCCCCTAAGAGGGGTTACTATATATTAATAACTACCCTAATTAGGAATATGACCTACACAAAGGAGTTCTTTAATTCTTGAGTAAAATACACTTTTCTTAAATCTCTGTTCAAGTTTCAACCTTTATTCACTGAACAAATATTTTTTGATTGCTTACTGCATTACAGACAGTGTGGGGCATTAGGTAAATAGTTGTAACTAGATATGAAAAGCCTCTTCTCTCATGGGATTTATATTGTGGTGGGTGGGGTGGCTGGTGGGTGAAGAAGACAATAAACCAATCCACAAGGAGATCATGGTGACCTTTATAGGGATAGGTTTAGTTGAGTGGACAGAATAGAGATGGAATGAGTTGAGGAAAGAATGGAACATGAAGAAGTGGAGATTGTGACAATAGGCAACTCCCTGAGAAATGTTACTGCAGAGAAGAATGAAGAATAAGGCAATAAATAGAGGACATGTTGTGCAGAGGGATTTCTTTAGGATATTTGGACATGAAATGAAAGTCTGAAATTTAACAAAATATTCATAATGGTTTTGGTTTCATTACCTTCAACTTTAAAAAAATAAACTGGAATAATTTCTAGTGTCCTCAAAGATTTAAATTGCTAACTGTACTGAAAGTAAGTTAATTTAAATGATGTACATGGTCAATAAATGCTGATGCTTAGATAATTTTTCAAATCATGAAGGATATAATAGGAATAGATAGTATTTTGAAAAGAAAAAAGAAAAATATTATGAGAATGTTGAACCAGCAGTTCTGTTATTTTAAAATTACAATATTATGAATTAGATCTGACTTTCCCCTAATTGTGTACAGAAACTATTACCTGCTATTCTCAAAACTCTGTGTATATGTGTGTGTTTATAATAAATATGTTGTATCTTAAGTACAAAACCATGACACTGTTTTCAAATAAATGTACCCAGAAATTCTATTTCAGGAAGATGCAAAGCTCTAAAGTACTATACTGAATATATGAAAACGTGCCCTTCTAGATTGCAGATGACCTAATTGCCAGTGTGAAAAATATTAGTAATCTGTGCTTTTGAAACATGCTCATTTTTATTACTTTTCCTTTACCATTATGAGCGTAGAGAAGCCACCATATATCACAAAGCTATAACAAATGTTAAAATGGATCCTATCTAATGTTCAATCACGTCATAACAGAAATTCAAATAGAAAAATATGTCTTTAATAACAGTTTCCACCACAAATCGAAATATACCTAAATTTTAATTCTCACTTATACTTTGCTACTTTATATTAATTTGCATGCCTATTATCACTTGCTTGCATGCTCCAGTGCTGCTACATTTTTATAAATTCTATTCTTTCTCATGCTTTTAATATGTATTTATTGTATTCCATCTCCAGTGTTCTTGTAAACAAGATATTTCAGTGTGGCTCTTTTACTTTATTAACATTTTACATGAATAAATCAAACCATTAAAATTATTTTTCAATCAACTCCATGACATGAAGAAATGCCTTATAAGGTAAGGCTGCCAGAAGATAGTCATCTTAATTAGTTGCTATTTTCAAGAAACAGTAATAATCATTAGACAGATTCCCTGGAAACCCAAGGCAACAACATACACCTGGAAAATAACACAATTCAATTATAAACAAAGTTTCTGTATGTAAAAACATTAATTTCCCATTTTTATACTTTCCACTGCCATTTTGAAGTCATCACCCCTTTATTGCAGCTCTAGATTTGCCAGCTTACCACATCCAAACCTGTTGTCTCAAGTGGTAGGAGCATCTGTTAAAACATGAATTAATAGTGCCCCACGATAGATCTTCTTGTATCATTACAATATTAATAAACTGTACGATAAGGCCATATTAGTACCATAGTAGAAGATGCTATATTTCTTTGATTAAAAAAATAAGACATAAAATAAATATACAAAACATTGGTTCTAAACTGATATGTCAAAGCTGTTGATAAGTTAGTAAACTTATTTTTGGTGGAGTATTATGGGCGACTAGACAATCTAAAATTTAGAGTAGGTTTACAGACATACATCAAGCTAAACCAGAGTTTAAGCAATCCAATACAGATTCCAAATACATGTTTATCTCATCACTTACAACATTATTCGTTTTCGATTTATTCTAGAAATCCAAGCATATATGGCCATTTTTATTGATTTTTGCATTTTATTTTAAGATAGTTTTACCAAAAGAGTCTCAAGAGAAAAATACCTCATTTCAGTGAAAAGTCCCCCAGGAATACAGTCACATGGCATTGCCTATGTACATATCGCACTGTACACAGTATGGACAAAGTATTCAGCTTGAAATAAGTGACACTGTGTGGAGGCATAAAGTGTAGTACACGAAAATTTGGAAGACAGCTAGGTTTCTCCCATTTTACTGTAACGTAGAGATGTGCACCTTATATTTGATGGTGTGGTTTTTCTCCACTTCAGTATTTTTTTTTTAAAACCAAACTATCATTTTTTTCTCCCCAATAAAATGGTTAGAAATTGAAAAAAATACCCAGATTATAGATGAGAGATTAAGTTTAAAATCAAGGTAACTACTTATACAACATGTAGCAGTTGGTCCTTTAGAAAAATCTACAGATGGGTCTATCTTGTTTATTTGCTGCATATTTGGCATTGTGCAAATAGAGCAGTGATATAGAAAAATGCCTGGAAAAGTAACTGTTAAAAGGAAGCAATGGATACCGTAAATCTTGACCCACACTAACCAAACAGACTTGAAAAGGATTAAATTTTCCTCCAAGCACTCAATATACTCCCTTAACCCTTGTGATACAGTATAGCTTCTTTGTTACTTGTTTTAAAGCAAAGCACTAATCTTGAGAAGGTGCATCATTTCTCGTTTTATAAAAAGAGTATAAAAGTCATAAAAAACGCTAACTTTAATATCAATTTTTCTTTTTAAAATTTACTTGAATCCATCATATTTAATTAAATTATGTATTCAAAATTCAAATTCTAGTAGAAAAGTAATGAACAATTAGAAAATGGAGATCAGTTTAATCCTTGAGTTTATTAAATTGTTAACAGAGGTCTTGAGGTGGCATTCTGATTTAAGTGCTGTGTATGATGTGTCGAAGAAAAACTGCACCAGACAACTTAAATGGCAAGGGAGACTTCATTCAAGAGTATTGCAATAGAGAGGAGAGATTAAACTTAATTCCTCCCAAAAAAAAAAAAAAAAGATTGGAGTGTTTTTAAGTTACAGGGGCTAGCTAGTGCAAAAGTATTGAAGGACGTTGGGAGGAAGTGGCCATGGTATTAGGCCATCTGTGTTTGCTGATACTTATAGAAGTTAGGCTCCGCCCCCCACTCCCTCCCCCGCCCCCCGCGTCCCCCAACACAAACACATACACATACACACAGACATGTGTATCTAAGAGATGTAATCATCCTTGATGATTACATTTCAAAGTGATGGTTCCCAGGTCCTTGAGAATGATATCCCTGGCTTGTCAACCTGGCAAGAAGCTGAGAGATTATTCTGGTCTCAACAGGGCAGAGAAAGAATTTGTGATTAAGTAAATGCTCTAAGGAAAGGAAAGTCAGGGACCAACAGGAAGAAATCTGTTCTGAGTTTAGTCAAAGTGAGGGGACCGTTAAGACTGTCTTGGTCACAAGTTACATATAGAAATTGAAATATATTCTGTAGTATTCAGTAAGAGTTACTTTTATAAGAAAAATATTTTTTAAGTTTCTATAATAGAATATGTGACAGCTCTACTGGTATAAACAATGGCTTTTGCATAGTAAAATTCAGTTTACTTAAGTGTAAGAAGAGGGATAATAGTATCCCTACATGGTTGGTTGTCACTGAGATTAAGTAAAAATATATGTAGAGCTGTATTACAGTCCAAAATCATAGACTGCACTCAAATAAAGGATAACTGTTAGATGTCATTAATGACTATATAGTCTCTAGATTCTATTTAAAAAATATTACCTGATTCAATGATATAGATTATTATGGTGAAAATATCTAGACATTACTTTTCATTTGGAATATCTATTTAGTAACTTTTGTATTTACTATATGTAGCTCTATGTAACTTCATTTGTCTTAGGGAATACATATGTTTACTTTATTCTAAGCTCAAAGTGCCTGTCTCTGTAATATTTATAGTATGTTTTCCCAAGCCCATATAAGCCAGAGGGAATGACCAAGGCTGAGGGGGAAAAGCCTAATAATCCTTAAGGCTATAGAGCTTTTGTGGCCACAAGACCTTCATCCGTCTTCCTTTCCTCTTGGCTACCTGTTGGCTTCTGTGCTTTCCTTAATAACTAATGCAAGCTGCCATTGAGGTCCCCAGTGCCACACTATCTGCCTTGCTATCCGAAGGCGTCACAGGTATCTACTGCTTCTGTGGCTTCCCTTTTCTATCCACAGCCCATCTCGAGGCTTATACTTCTGATATCTCTGCTCTCCTTGTTTCCCTTAGCTAGTGCCCCTTGGCTCTGGCTACTGGTCTTGCTTTTTCTAATCCCCTCACCATTCCCTTCTCCCACTCAGTGGTTATTGAGGGTATCGATACCAAGTGGTTATCTATTGACTTCTCACTGGGAGCCTGTTTCTCTGAGTGTGAACTTCTCTTTGGAACTCAGGAATCGTTCTCTAGGAGGGGCATAACAGAATGTGTTTGCTTAGCTGCTTCATATTTAGAGGAACGTAGTCTGTAGTTATCTAAGTCAAGAACATGAATGTAAGGCTTCTTCAGGTTAAACACGTAATCATGATGAGACTAAAATAACTGCAAGAAATTCTAGCAGTCTCCTAACACCATTACTTATCTCCTCTACCTCCGTACCTCTTTCTGCTTGTTCCGTCTTTCTTTGCTGCCCATAACTACCTAATCTGTTAATTTCATATTCAAACCTCCAAAGAAATACAGTACGATCTGATAACTGACCACCATAAGGATCACCCATTTTAGATAACTGTATTTTGCTGGAGAATTTTTTTCCCCCACTTGTCCCTGATTTTCGGTCCACTTAGTTTTAAGAGCAGATTTAGGACTGATGGTCAAAGAACATGTTATTCTAGGAGCTGGGCTGTCAGCATGGCAGGACCTTTTTATGGAAATCTTCTCTATGGTCATCATAAAAGAGAGAATCTGATTGGCTGGGAAATTATAGTAGACACTATTAAAAGATAAAACGTGGGGGAAAAATGTGCTTAATAATTTCAACTTTCTAACATAGAGCTACATGTGGGGTTACAGAGCAGCACTTCCTATGAAGGAGCAAGCTTCTTTACCTGTCTTCAAGACTCCTCATTTGGTGTTGCTGCTGCCAATAAAGCTGCTTGATTGGGGCAAGTATCATCAAAGTTTTCAAGGTGCAGCTTTTGCCATTCTCATAGCAGGATTTCTATATTTTCATTCTCTCCTGGTTTTTCTGTAGAACCTAACCTTTATGACTACCTGTCAACCAGTGTGAGGTATTAGATCAATCTCAGCGTGTTCCTGAGTGCTTGCTGAAAGTTTGAATCAATCTCAGTTTTCCAGAGTCACTTTCCTATGCGTGCCACGTTCCAGCTGAGTCCTGGCTTTATGCTGGCCAGAGTCTAGTCCTGCATTTCCCCACTGAAAAGGATGCTCATGAAGCATCAAACAGTGTCAATGTTCACAGCGACCCTCCTGAATGTCCACAAAGCAATTTTCCAAAACAGAGCCCAGATGGCCTAACTCTTTTCTTAGGGTGAGTTCCCTGATCATCTGCAGCACTTACCTTCCCCAAGTTTCCTGACTACCTTTATTGAGACTTTTGCCTTCATTTACTAAGAGCTTTTAAATTCTAAAGTTTTTGTCACCTTTGATAAGATTTCCTACAGAGTCCTACTAGAAAGAATTATCGTTTATCCACTTTGATAGTTTAGTGCTCTTATAATAGTGATAGGACTAAGAAACAGGTATCACCATTATTTTTGTCCTTTGACTTGATACTTGGACATAATTGTTACGCTCATTCATAAATGTTATTATAGTCAAAACTTAAAAGAACTGTAAGCTAGGTTTTATTTATTTAATTGGGATCAGTTAATAGGTGGGGAGAGCTGAGGCTTGAACTCAATTTCCAAATTGCATTCTCTTCCCATGACAAGACAGGAGTTCTATTACAGTAACACTCCGGCAAAACTGGTGAGCATTAAGGGGGTGGGGGAGTTATTTTTAGAAGCAGTCAGACCTGAGGAAGTTCCCAGTCCCCAACATATTTTATGAAAGTATTGAAGTAGAAAAGTTATAGCTAACATCCTCATACCTACCACCTAGGTAGTGACATTAATATTTTACCATGTGTTCTTTTGATCACATCATGAAATCTAGCTATGCAATTTGACAAGTTTTTCTTTTTGTTTGTTTTTCTCACTGTGGTATGTGTTTCAGTCTACAAAGTGAGAATAAAGAGCACCTATCTTACAGTGTTTTTAAAATTTACCCAAGACAGAATTATAGTTGATTAGCAAGCTACCTGGAATAGGATGAATCAAATTCAACGAAAATATTCTCCACATGAACAGTTTTACTTCCATGAGAGGAAGAAGAATCAATGCAGGGAAAGACCTACAAAGAAGCCTTTACAGTCATCATCAAATACAGAAGAACTTTCCCAATAGAAAATTATTCCATTTTGAATTGTTTTATATTTCCTTCAGAGTCCTTAGGTTACCAAAAAACTCATTTTAACTACCTGAGATACCTTGGAATATACAAAGTGCTGGCTCTTTCCAGGCCATCAGGAATCTTCTTAACCCTGTGGTAAATATTCAGACTCTTATGTTTCCTATAGGGTTCTGGTCAGATTTGCATGTTGGATATACTATTAATAGCTTTTAAAAATCAGAGTTTCATCAGACCAGATGTTAATTCAGTTTGGTTTCTTACCTGACTAATAGTACTCGATACTATTTCCTCTCCTTCAGAGCCACTAGAGATATCACATCTAAGAACATTCATTTAGGAAAACCTTCACTTTTAAAGCTATCTGTTTAATGCATTTTGTATGGATGGAGGACAGCAAAGTCTAAAAGCAGAGATAACTGTAAGGTTCATTAAGGTGCCACTGATTAGAGACATGTCTTCAAAACAAAAGTTTGAAAGAAAGAAAGGGGCTAATGTCGAAGCAAAAACAGACCAGAATTAATCCAGGATAATGATTTAATTTCTTAAATAATAGATTGAAATGTGTTTGTATAAGTTGTTATGTAGATAAGGGGGGGCATTGCATGATTTCTCTCCATCTTTACAATACTGTTTTGAAAAGAAAACCTAAAAGAATAGAGATTGAAAAATTAAAAAGTCAAAATCGGACCATACTTGTCACTATAGATCTTAAAAATTATATCAGAAAAATCTCTGAGTCTCACTTCTAGCCCTAAACTCTATAGCCTTTGATGTTCTCATCTATAAAATGAAAATGTTTATAAAGCATTATTTCCAGTTTAATTGCTAGCTTTGAAACTACCTGGAGGAAGGCTTGAAAGGATAAAGAGGAATATACCAGGTGGCTTATTAAAAATACTAGTTTATCCTATGTTATAGGAACTACTCAAAAACTGTATTGTGTGTGGAGAAACCAACAGAACAATAAGGATGTGGAGACACAGGTATTATCCAGCAATGGTGGTGAACATGTAAATGTGTACAGTTTGCGGGGGCAGAATTTCAGTATTTGTGATAAGTTGGAAACAGAAGTTGCAGACATACACGTAACATGACTCATGTACCCAAAGAAGAGATGCTGTATGGGCCTTCCATGTGCTTTTATGTCTGCTTCCGTAGAACACATCTGAAAGGATACCTATGGCTATTCAAGGAAAGTGTAATTGGGAAATGATGACAGGACGTACAAGGGTTTTCATATTGGTTTAGGAAAACCCTTCCTTTTAAAGTTTTCTGTGGCTTGTTTGAAGTTTAATACATTTTGTAGAAATAAAGGGCAGTGAAGCCCTGTAAGTAGGAAAAAACCTTTAAGGTGAGTAAATTGAGAAAAATGCCCCCTTTATTTAGAAATTTGAGAATTCTAGTTAACATGGTGAACTAAGCATTTCAATGAAAAAGTTCCCACTTTCACTTCCTACAATGTAATAGAATGTCTGCAGATTCAACAAGTGTGAAAATTTGTTCTCCAGGAAATACAGAGGAAAGCAGTCTTGAAGATACTAAAATAAGTATGCTTAAAATGGCCAAATAGATACATTAAAGAATAGACATCATCTAACAATAATACTAGGATGACGTAAAATAAAATGGGTGGATTTATTTTTTAAATGACTAAAATCTAGTTTTTGAAATAGAAAGAAAATTGGCAACAGTAATGGTCAACTAGTTCCAACTAAATGGAGAACTGTGATTGGAAGCTACAACTGAAAAAGTTATTAACTATGCAACAGATAGAAATAAAACATGGAAAATAAAATGAGACATTTTGGAGGATGGGACAAAATAGTATCAAAATAGGATAGAATGGAAGAAGTCAATATAAAAAGATAAAATTACTGAGACATGTCCAGGATTAAATACATTCAAGAAATCTTAGAATAATTTCACAAAAAGAGTCCCCCAAAAGTTTAAGTCAAAATAAATACATAAGTAGACACAACATAGTAAGATTGCAAAGCATTTCGAAAAATATATTTTTGAACTAGTGGTACTAGTGAAAGATCTTTTAATAAAGACCATCCTGAATAAACCATAGGGATAAATACAGGTATTTAACTACATTAAAATTAAAGACTTGAGTTTAACAGAGGACCCACTGGTAGTAGACAAGTTAGGAGAAAGGATTTTCCTTCACTAAATTTGATTAGAGATTGCCATCTAGGATACACAAAGAACTTGTGCACACCACCAACAAAAGGTAACAAGAGACAATAGTATATGGTGAAGTGATGTGGATTGTTAATCATAAAAGATAGGGCTTTTTAAAAAATTAAGATATGATAGAAATCAGATAGAAATCATGTAATTATGCAATAATATATCTGTGCCATCAGAAGACAGTTACTGAGAGGGTGCATAAAAATATGCAGAAGAGCACATCACTGGATAGTGCTGGCAAAGACTAGAGTTAGAAGCCATTCATGAAAGTGATCTGGCAGTACTGAAGGATATTAATATTGTATGTCCTACCAGACCATCACATTCGCTGGCATATTTCCCAGAGAAAAAATATCTGAAGGGAACATTAATGTGTTGTTAATCTTGGTCTTATTTGTCCTTACAGGAAACTGGTGGCAAGTCATGGTCCATGATTAGGGAAATGTATCAAAAACAAATTATGCTATGAGTATATTATGCAGTAAGTGGGTATAATCAAATGCAGGAAAATGAGCAGATCATAAAAACAAGTTTGAGTAAAAACAAGTAAAAAACAGGATGAAATTTAGAGCACATCACTATTAAAACACACACACGCACGCGCGCGCACACCTATGTAAGCATATATAAAGACCTACATCAAACTTTATTAGCAAACATGTCTGTGAGAGGGAGAGAGAGCTGAGGCAGTGGAAATTAAATAGGAAGAAGGAAAGGTAAATGAATAATGAGAAAATGTGAGTTAATATATGAATTTAAATATGATTACTGTGAAGTATGATGAACTCAATTCTATATGCTCCATATATAAAGGAGAAAATACTTCGCTCAGTCTAACAGAATCCTGAAGAGAAGAGAAAAATAATTGAGTTAAGGAATGGATGATAAAAACACACATTATATGGCAGAGACTTTCACTTGTAAGAATGAAAGTAACCGACACTAGATATTACTCCAGGCCTAAAATAACTAAAACAAAAGAAAACCCAAACTGGAAAAATACTAGAAACAACAGTTTTCAGACAATGGACAAGAGATAGCCTCAAACAGTGATCCTAAGAGATTTTTGAAAAAACAAATAAGGTAAATTTTAAATTATCCCAGCTTACTGTCTTGAGGCAATTTCCAGGCTTCAGAACATGCACTACAGAGCAAGATACACAGCTGGGCAATTTAGAACTCTATCTTAGACTCCACTTCTTGTTTGCACAAAGCCTTAGTGCCAGCCGTAGGGAAAAGCTTAGGGCATTTTCAGGTCTTTCCTGAGCATGTGTGCTTGTGTTCATGGCTTTCTAGTTTCCCAAGAATATGTTGGAGCTTTTCAAAACTCTTAATAACCGAAGTATCTCTTTCCTTAGCTTTTTTTTTTAACAGCATTTTGGTTAGCCTATTGTTTTCCACAATAGTTATCTATTGCCCTACGCAGCAGTGACTAACACATTTGCCCGTAAATGTTTTAGACAAATGCCACCTGAGTAGTTGCCTCAGCACTGGAAGTGTTCTGAGATAAACCAAGACAAGCCATTCGGATGTACTCCATGGAACCAACACATAGGTTAAAACGCACAAGCACAATTCTTTGTAAATGATGTTCATTTCTGCAACTTTGGGTCCCAGTACCTATACCAGAAATGTGGTTGTTATCCTCAAGGCAACTACTAAACTGGGAAGGGAGGGATGGGACCATAATAAATAAATACCATAAAAATACCATACATAATAAATACCATAAAAGTGTTTATTCTTATTGAGCTTCAGCCAGTTTTTCTTGATTATGCATTCCTCCGGTTGCCATACGATTTTCTTTGTTGTCTAGAGTTCCAAAAAAGTTGATTCCGATGGTTTTCACCAGTTTATTTTTGCTTGTATACAGGGACAGACTTTTGGAATTCCTTACTCTACCATTTCCACTGATGTCCAGAGTCATAACGCTTTAAAAATGTGAGGAAAGTTGTTGAGATTATCCATTGAATCTATTTTGTATAAAGAAATTGAAATTAAAAATTCAGAGTTTAAGTAAGTATACTTTGGCATCAACATGCAAAATGTTTTGGACAAAGATGTGCCTGAACATAGCATATATTCTAATACATATTTGAAGTTATTAAAATATAGGTATCTTTCTGAAAGTTAAACTTGAATATACTCTTAATATTTTTCTACCTCAAGCCTGTTTCTGTGTTTCTCATTTCTTTTACTGTCATTAGGCTGGAAACACTGGCATCAGTTTGTATTATCTTTCTTCATATCCTGTAGTTTATAATTGTCAATATATGGTTGGGAATCTATGTAACTGTACTAACAATTGTCACCCCAATAAACTTAAATTGTGTAATATATATGTGTGTGTGTGTATGTATGTGTATATATGTGTGTGTGTGTGTGTGTGTGTGTGTGTGTGTGTGTATATACACACACATATATATATATGTATATTTGGGACCACATTTCTCAACACCATCACCCTATTTTAGATTCTTATCTTCTCTGAACAAATCCATTGTAGTAAATTTCCTAGCTAAACGTTCTGCCTCCAGACTCTTCTTTACCTAAGGCTCCAAAAGTAATTTTTTTTCTCTTTTATCCTATTGTCGTGTTACCCAAAGTCGATAAGGCAACAAAATTAAATTAGTTACTGTTTTTCAAATATTGTGTAGGCTTCTATGTCTACCTCAAATGCCCTCTTCACCAATAAATTCTAGATTATTTCTATCATTCATCCAGTTACAAATACCACTTATTTAGAGGAGCTTTTCCTCATCCATAAGGCCTTTTTACCTGTGCCTTGATTACTTTTGTTAATAATACTTTTATCACGGGCACTCTTTTACTGTAGTCTTTAAGTATATCCACATTTCACTTCCATGAAAGTTCTCTGACTGCAGAAATTGGCCTTTCCATCTTTGTATCTATTCATTACCTTTCTAAGTATTTTGCATAAATTTGCCACTCAGCGTATATCTGTTGAATTGAATTTAAAGCGCTAACGTAAGTTGTTTATCAAGTTGAGAACATGGAATCCATTAAAGACATCATGTTTCATATATGTACAGACTGTATGCTCTAATAATCATGACTGTCCCCAACTATTGCTATCTTGTTACAAAAAAGAGGCAATTAACAGTTATTTTCAAAACGTGTTACTTTTCCGTGTAGAAATGCCAAAAGAAATTCCCCAGTGATGAACTATACAATATAAGCTGGGAAATATAGGAAATTCTTCTTTCTTGCTTTATTCCAGAGAGATTGTATTTATAGATCAGCTGACTCTGATTTCATGGAAATCTTCATAAATATTTGAATACCATGAAGCTAAAATATGGCCCCTTTATGAAAGATCATTAAATACGTTATATCATAGTTGAAATTTTATTCACTTTTGTATCATGGTTCTTTTGTGACTTTTCCCTGCCCCCTAAATTGTAATAAAGAGATATTTATCTCCTTGTTTTTTGTCAAATGGTTGTAAATGGTCTGTAAGGGAATATTTTCTTTTGAGGTCTTTGACTGAATTTTTGTTAGGCTGTGAGCCAAGCCATTTTTACCTCTTTAAAATTCTTAGTAATTACTCCACACAGTGCTATTATTTTTCATTCTGCTCTGTATTTTAAGTAATGAACAGACACTGATTAATTACTTCCAACTTTATTTGTCAGATTTCATCACTAATATAAAACATATTACTAGTATTGGAGGGTGGGTCATTTTTGAAGGTCTCTCCATCTAATGTTTTTATTGTGTGTGCCTAGATATGACTCATCACTTCTGTGATCCTCTCTGCCCTGAATAGAACCAGAAAACTCAATCTCTGGGGACAGCTCCATTATGTTCCGACTGTGGAACATCATCCTAACTTTTATCATCATCCTTTGAACTTTCTCAAGAACTTGTATAGCTGTTATGCTAATCATTTGATTCTCAGTATACCTAGTCAGGCAGATGAAATTAATATGACCATTCCTCTTTACATATGAGAAAAAGGAAACCCGGAAAGATCAAAAGAATCATTTAAGTTCCGTGGCAGAAACCAGTTATCTTGAGAACTAGATCTATTCTATTTCCATATTTTTGCTGCAATTCTTGGTTGACTATAATCTTCCTGGAAAAGAAAAAAAATAATGGTGTTGTGTCTTTATGTAGTTGTTTTTACATTCTATGTGAAAGGGGTGCTGAAAAACAAATGATGCTCATTTGAGCAATGTTGAAGACTATAGTTTATAGTTTCTATTTCATTTTTTTTTCCTTAAGGGCTTGAATCATTGTACTAAGATGTTAATTATTTTTATTACTCTTTTTACCACCATATTTGAACGAGCCATTCAGTAAAGCATATGTCTACCAAAAATAACACCAAGAATCTTGAATTAGTGAAGAAGTTGGTTAATATTATGATCTGTATGGGTAAATATCCCTTCCTTATTCCCCATTTACCAACTTCTAACAAACATTAAAAAATTATTTTAAACTTCAGGGCAAGGTATATTTCAAACTGTGTATGAAAGGACCAAAAGTTATCGGTGGTTTTCAAATTACTTAAGTTGTAATCTTTCTATCCGACTTCCTAGTATCTTGGCCTACCTAAGTATATACTAATACTAGTAAATATATATTTTTAAAGACGTTTATGACATAATATTTTCATACTAGAATTCTAATAATTTTAAAGAATGACTGTAAAAACTATCTCAATATATGGAGATAATAACAATATTATTTTATTATTAATATTATTAACCCAAATAATAATGAATTCTGAGAAACCTATCACTTTGCCACATATGTTAGAACTGAGTAGAAACAAAGTTCTATTGTGGACCATATATTGGTATATAGGGAACCTCACCTTACTTTTATATTATGTAAATAGCTTCATACCCACAGGAATTACCTTGCTAGAAGATGCAACCAAAAAAAAGGAAGTGCTTTTAAGTATCAGAGTAAATAGCTGGTAGGTAACTGGATGCAATTTTTAATCCGTGGAACTTTACTCTCTCTTAAACAGCTTAACATATTAGAATTAACTTTTTTAATACTTTGTCAGATAAACCTCAACTCAGGTAATGATGTTCAATAAGTGTTCCTCATCCAGGGAACAGATTGGAATTTAGCAGTACTGCTGTATTTTTAAAACTTTCTCATCACCTTTTTATCGTGTTAAAATGTCTTGATCCATACATTTCCCTCTTTATGGCAATTTGATGGTGTAGTCAATAGCAATATTATCACAAATGTTCCTTTGTGGGGAGAGACAGCTGTGCTCACCTACAAGTGGTGTGTGCCATGAAGGACTTAATTCAAACAGATGCAATCTAATTAAGACATTATAATATGTCTTCCCCACCATATACACACATCTCAGAGCTTAGTAGAAAAAGTTTCTAAATTGTGAAGTTTTTACATGCTTACCTTTATTCAGAAGATGATGTATTTATAAATTATAATCAAAAAGACTTCATTACAGATTTTTAAAAAATAAAGAATTCATGACTTGTTCTCCACAGAGATCCTCTTTCACTTCGTTTAAACCAAAATTCTGTCCTCTTTAAATTCAGTCCTTCTGGACAAATTTTTCTTGGGGACAAAAAGGTTATGGGACATTGCTTATTATGATTCATGCTTCCCACCATCACAAACCATCGCCATCATGTAGTGTTTGCCTAACGCAAAACTTCTAAATGATGACCAATTGGCTTTCCAGGAAACTTATCTGTTATCCCACTAAGCCATGCATGTAATGCTTACACCTAGATGATTCTAGTCATTTGGCTATTTACTTGTTTTTTTCCGATACATTTTATTTGACTACAGACTCTTTTTCACTTGTTCTCTGCTCAGGTCTGCAGCCTGTAGCCTATATTCCCTAATTCATTGTCAGTTCGTCTCTCCTATGAGGTTTGTTAACGTAAGACATGTCAGAAAGGAAAAAGAAAAAAGAAGAGTCCACGTTTTTTTCTGAAGTGGAAGTCCCATTTCAGGCCTCAGACACTTGCGGCTCAGCACCTCTCCAGTGGTTGCAGCACTAACCATGCAGTAGCGTCAGTGACACTGCAGTTAGTTTAGACTTATTGGTTCAAGTCTAGGAGTTGAAATGACCTCCTCTTCCCTAAGTTTCATTTCTCCTCTTAAGTGCTTTTCAAGCACCACTCTCTTTTTTTCTTTTATTCTTTCACATATTTATGGCATATGTGTAGCCAGTTCCCTGTACTAAATCTTTCTCTATTTGGACTATCTAGAAATCTTTTTTATTTTCTCAAGTTAACTCTGATTGATGCTGCACTTGCTACAGGAAAGAGTACCAGGAAATTGGTCTGTGGAGATGGCAATCTGGGGTGGGTTTTCTGAGGTGACTAGGCTTGAACATGATAATGGCCTCATTTCCAGTGGAAAATGGGATTATGTAAATATTTTCAATAAAAGAACAGTTATTTAGTTCCTTATTTATTTTTGCTTGGGATGGGGTGCCAATTGAAGACACAGCTTTGAGATGCCAGTTAGTGGTTGCAATTGATTCTTTTGGTGGGAAAGATAATTGCAAACACTCAAGCTTGCTAGCAATTTCCTATTACGTTTAGGGATAAAAGAACAAGTATAGGCTTTAAAATTTTAGCACAAGTCACACAGTGAGGACTACTAACCTTCTACGATTTGCCACAAGTATATGTTATCTCATTGCTCATTGTAAGATGGTTGCAGCTAAAATTCAAACCCAAAATTTGATTTTGCCTGAGGGAGAACAAACGTGTAAATTGGTTAATAAACTCACTGTTCTTATTGAAAATTAGGAAATTGATTGGGAAAATAAAAATGAGATCCTGAAAATTATAATGAGGGCATACGTGAAGACCCTGATAAATCTCTGAAACTTGAACACCTGAAACCCTTTGAACCTCCACAGCTAGGGAACGCAGGTTGTCCCCTGTTTAAGGAGACTGGCTGTCCTTTGTTTGAAGACCCTGTAATGACATCAAGTGTAGGTTCACCTTTCAAAGGGACACATATTTGCATCATGACTTCCCTTAACTATCTCTCATTAACCTAGACTCAAAATTAGGGTTATATCCCATTATGCTTGGTCTAGGGAGATATATGTAGAGTCTGAACCGGAAAGAGATCATTGGTAGCCCAAAATATTTTAAAATGCTACTTTATTTCAGCAGAAATCTGCTAAATATGTTAGGAAATAAATTTTTAGGGTTTTAGACTAAAGGTCAGAAAATTGAATTATTCAGATCCATCTGTTTTTGTAAATAAAGTTTTATTGGAACACAACCATGTGTTCATCTATGTGTATAAGCAATGGCTGCTTTTGTGCTACAATGGCAGAATTGAGGGGTTGCAATGGAAACCTTATGGTCATTAAGCCTGAAATATTTACTAATGAATGAATGGCTCCTTCAGAAAAAAATTTTGATGACCCCTGATCTATACCAAGGAAAATAATCACATTGAGTCAGGCTAAATTTGTTGATATTGGTGTTTTTACTCAAATCTAGAAGTAATGTGTTTACTAAAGTAGCTCAGTTGGTTGGAAGAAGTTTGGATCAAAAGTAGTCCTCTGTTAAATGAGGCAGAGATGACAGAAATTCTCTAGTATTAAATACATGATTTAAGGATATAAGGATATTTGACTGGATTTACTTATGTAACCTTTGCCACCTGAAATATGTACCCCAGAGTGGGGTACCTAGACTCCATCTCTTCACTCTGACATTATAGAATGCATCAGTGAAAGGCGCACCAGTAACATTATGGTGACTCTGCATATCTTAGGGTAGGAAATGTGGCCGTTAAAATCAGCTGCCCAGTTTCAAATGATATGATGAGATCTTAGACTGGCAGAGCCAGAGACAGGCATAGTTACTCTAATGAGAGTAATGCTGGAACAGTAAATAAGTATTTTAATAGGTGATAATTATTGATGGTAATTAATTGATCATAGTTATGAAATAGTTATGAAATAGTTTATGAAATAGTTATGAAATAGTTAATTGATCATAGTTATGAAATAGTTATGAAATAGTTTACACATCCAGAATCACTTAGTGAAGGAAAGTTATGTCCCCTTGAAGAAGAATCCTGTGAATTTCTAGGTTACTCTCTGTGAATATTTATTATTTATTTATTTATTTATTTATTTATTTATTTTCCTCAAAAGTACATCTTTTCTTTCTTTTTTCAAAAATTAGTTTCAGGTGTACAAAACAGTATGATGATTAGACATTTAAATCCCTCACAAAGTGATAACTCCAACATGTCTACTACCCATCTGACACAATGGTAAGCGATTACAATACCATTGACTATATTCCCTATGCTGTACTTTACATCCCATGCATGAATATATATGTATATATATACATATATATATGTATATATATGTATATATATATATATATATATATGTGTGTATATATATATATTTGGTAATATTATATTAGTTTTAGGTGTGCAGTGCAGTGGTTAGGCATTTATAGCACTGATTTCTGAACTGATCCCCCCCAATAAGTCTAGTACCCATCTGACACCATACATAAATTTTACATTATTGACCTTATTTACCATGCTGTACTTCACACCCCCTATGTATTTTGTGACTACAAATTTGTGCTAATCCCTTCACTTTCTTATCAGCCCCCACAAACCCTCTTTCCATCTAGCAACCATCAATTTGTTCTCTGTATCTATGAGTCTATTTCTGCTTTATTTGTTCATTTATTCTGTTCTTTAGATTCCACATATAAGTGAAACCATATGACATTTGTCTTTCACAGTTTGACTTATTTCACTTAACATAATATCCTCTAGGTCCATCCATGTTGTTGCAAATGGTAAGATTTCATTATTTTTTTATGGCAGAGTAGCAGAGTAATACTCCATTGTATAAATGTACCCCAATGTCTTTATCCAGTCATCTATTGATGGGCATTACAATTGTTTCCATATCTTTGCTATAGTGAATAACACTGCAGTAACCATAGGGATGCATATATTATTACAAATTTGTGTTTTGGATTTCTTTAGATTAATACCCAAGAGTGGAATTGCTGGGTCATAAGGTAGTTCTATTTTTAATTTTTTGAGGAACATCCACAATGGCTGCACCAATTTGCAATCACACCAACAGTGCTCAAGTGTTCCCTTGTCTCCACATTCTTACCAGCATTTGTTGTTTTCTGATTCATTGATGATAGCCATTCTGACAAGAGTGAGGTGGTATCTCATTGTGGTTTTTATTTGCATTTCTCTGATTAGTGAGGTTGAGCATCTTTTCATATGTCTTTGGCTATCTGTCCTCTTTGGAGAAATGTCCATTCAAGTCCTCTGCCCATTTTTTAATTGAATTGTGTGTTTGTTTGTTGTTTGTTGTGTGTGTGTTGCATTATAGAAGTTTTTAAAATAAATTTTGGATAGTAACCCCTTATAAGATGTGTCATTGGCAAATAGCTTCTCCCATTCAGTATGATGCTTTTTCATTTCGGTGATAGTTTCTTTTGCTGTGAAAAAAACGTTTTAGTTTGAAGCAGTCCCATTTGTTTATGTTTTCTTTTGTTTCCCTTGCCTGTGGAGATATATCAGGAAAAATATCACTAAGGGTAATGCCTGAGAGTTTACTTCCTATATTTTCTTCTAGGAGTTATGTGGATGTGGGTCTTAAATTTAAGTCTTTAATCCATTTTAAGTTTATTGTTGTATGTGGTGTAAGAAGATTCTCCAGTTTCATTTTTTTTTTCATTTATCTCTACAATTTTCCCAGCATCATTTATTGACGAGACTGTCTTTACCCCAATGTAAATTCTCCTTCCTTTGTCATAGATTAAATGAGCATATAGGCATGCATTTATTTCTGGACTATAAATGCTGTTTCATTGACTATGTGTCTGTTTTTATGTCCATACCATGCTGTTTTGATTACTATGGCCCTGAAGTATCATTTAATATCAGGTAGCATGATACCTCCAGCTTTATTTTTTCCCTCAGCATTATCGGCAATTTGGGGATCTTTATGGGTCCATATAAATTTTAGGATTATTATAGTTTAGTGAAAAATGCTATTGGTATTCTGATAGGGCTTGCATTGAATCTATAGATTGATTTGGACATTTTAGCTATATTAATCCTTCCTATCCATGAGCATGGTATGTGTTTGCATTTATTTGTATCTTCTTTAATTTCTTACTGTCTTGTAATTTTCTGAGTACAGGTCTTTCACTTACTTGGTTAAATTTATTCCTAAGTATTTTATTGTTTTTGATGCAATTGTAAAGAGGATTGTTTTCTTAATTTTTCTTTCTGATAGTTTGTTATTGCTATATAAAAATACAGCTGATTTCTGAAGACTCATTCTGTATCCTGCCACTTTACTAAATTCATTAATCAGTTCTAATATTTTTTTGTTGGAATCTTTGAGGTTCTATACATATAGTATCATGTCAAGCAAATAATGACAATTTTACTACCTCCTTTCTCATTTGGATGCCTTTTATTTATTTTCCTTTTCTGATTGCTATGGCTAGGAATTCCAGTACTCTGTTGAATAAAGTGGTGAAAATGGGAATCCTTGCCTTGTTCTGGATCTCAAGGGGAATGCTTTTAGCTTTCCCTGTTGAGTATGATATTAGCTGTGGATTTGTCATTTGTGGCCTTTATTGTGTTGAGACATGTTACATCTGTTCCCACTTTGCTGAGAGTTTTTATCATACATGGATGCTGGATTTGTCAAATGCTTTCTCTGCATCTATCAATATGACCACATGATTTTTGTTTTTCATTTTGTTTATGTGGCGTATCATGTTGATTTGTGAATATTGAATCAACCTTGCATACCAAGCATTAATCCTACTTGACCATAGTGTATAATCTTTTTAATGGAATGCTGAATTTGCATTGCTAATAATTTGTTGAGGATTTTTGCATTTATATGTATTCATTAGGGATATCAGCCTATAGTTTCCTTTTTTTGTAATGTCATTTCTGGTTTGGGAATCAGGGTAACAGTCTCCTTGTAAAATGATCTCGGGAGCCTTCCCTCCTCTTGGATTTTTTTAATAGTTTGAGAAGAATAGGTGTGAATTCTTTTTTGGATATTTGGTAAAATTCACTTGAAAGCCATTGGTCCAGCACTTTTGTTTGTTGGTAGGTTGTTGATTACTGATTCACTGGTAGTAATCGGTCTCTTCAGATTTTCTGTTTCTTCTTGATTCAGCCTTGAAACATTGCATGGTTCTAGGAATTTGTCAATTTCTTCCAGATTGTCCAGTTTGTTGGTATAAAGTGTCTAAGGCTGGCCTCTGAGTGTGTTGTTTCTGGTGTGTTTTGAAAGTGGTTCCATGCAGACCAATTTCAGCCTTGCCTGTTACCGGCCTGTGGCTATCTGGGAGGAGTCACAAAGCTATATGTGGTTGGATGCTGCCTCTGCTGAACCTGAAGATGTATGGGGGTGGCCTCGCTGTGAACCAAGGCTGACTGCCACCAGCATTGGACCTGAGACAGCTTAGCGAAAGGCGCAGAGCCTGTTGCCACCTGCCACCTCCCCGTAAGGCTCAGCCATTGAAAGAGTCTTAGGTGTGTGGGCCAAGCTGGTTGGCCTGGTATTGATAGTGTGCTTGGCAGTGTAGCACTAGCTGGGAGAGGCATGGTCCCAGGGAGTCACAAAACATGGCACATGGTCTGTACAAAGGTAATGGAGATTCAGTTTGTATGCCAGTGTCCAGCCTGTGAACACTTTTCAAAGCACCCTGAGAACACTGCAACCATCGACTGCTCACCTTGGACTCTCAAATTCCCAAGTGGTGCCCAAGAGAGGCTGTGGCGCAGGTTTTGGGTCACTGCCTACCACCAAAACCCACTCGGGCTGCCTCAGGGAATCCACTGCTGTAAAAGGCTTCTTCAGTTTGGGGGATGGAGCCGGCCACCCAGAGAGTGCCCCTGGCAATGCAGCTCTAGGTGGGTGGGGCGGGGTTCCAGGGAGCTATGAAGTGTGGGCAGTGGTTCTTAAAGTTAATGCAGTTTCAGTTCTTACATTGGTGTCTGGCCCGTGATCACTTGGTAAAAACTCCCTGAGAACATCATGGCCACCACAGTTCAACTGAGGCTCACAGATCCCTGTGATCCTTCCTACACCAAAAGTTTCTCAGGCTGCTGCGGGCTTTCCACTGATGTAAAAGGCTTCCACAGTTTGTGGGGTGGTGCCGGGTGCTCAGTAGTCATGAGTGTTGCAGGCAATGCAGTAGTAGCTATGCAGAGAGGGGACCCAGGGCATCACTAAGGTAGTACACACCCATGGATTTTACTAGACCAATGCAGTCCTAGATTTGGCCCTTTGGCCAACATAAAAAAGATGGCACCTTCCTATATGTTACACATGAGTCACACTGCACATAGGAATAATGGAAGCTGTCCCTGAAGCCACACAACTTAGTCTTTCCCCATATGTCTCTGGCACCACTCAAGTTGCTGCCCCTCCACCAGGGACGAGGTGAGTGTTTGCAAGCAAGTGAGTTTGTGTATGAGCTCTCTAAGTAGGCACCTGGGTTTCCAGCTACCTTCTGTCTCACTGAGACAGGGAAACAGAGTCCTTGCAGATTTACACTGCAAGATGTCGTGGGAACTCCTCTTCCTGGCATTGCACTCTTAGTCTGGGGAACCTGGCGTAATGCTGGGACCCCTCTCTCCTCCAAGGGGATTTCTGCCACCGAGGTTTCCCTCCCTGTGTTGAATGGCTATCTGTGGGTTTGAGGTCAGCCCATCTTGTATCTCCGCCCCTCCTACCAGTCTCCATGTGATCTTTTCTTTATATCCTTAGTTATACGGTTTCTGCTCAGCTAGTCTTCAGATGATTCCTGAGGTTGATTGTTCTATAATTTATCTGTAATTTTGGTGTGATCCTGGGATGCAGCAGGCATAGCATTTACCTAATCTGCCATCTCTAACTTTTCCATCTCTGAATTTTTACATTCCAGTGGTCAAGAACTTGTCAGAACATTCCCTTAAAAGAGAGAGAAAAGTCAGTGTATGTTTTACTACCACATATCCTGCACACACACACACACACACACACACACACACACTGCTTGGTACCATCTTCTTCCTTTTTTTGTTTTGAAGACAATGTTTACCAGTTGAATAGTCTGCTCCAAGTTATCTGTTGAAATGCCAGTTTAAAGGAGGCTCAGAGCAAGCCAATGTTCTGCAACAGATCCAGGCTACATAAAAGATGCTCTGTTCTTTGGGCCTGTGATACAGTAAATCCAATGGCATTGAAGTGTTTGTAGCAGACAGGGATGATTTATGGAGCCATTAGCAAGCCTCAAAATATAATCACAGTGCCAACCTCTAAGGCATTTTAGGAAAGCCGTGTCCCCAGATACTATTTATCTTTTGAGAACTTGCTCCTGGACCCTTCCAGAGACTGAATGCTTCATCACAAAACATCAAGGACTTTGCATTCCAGGTGTCACACTATGAGACTGATGTAATCTGATCTTCCAAGCCATAATAATTGGATGTATATTGTCAAAATCCCTAAACAAATGGAAGTAGTACTTATTAAATTGTATTTAGACAAATAAGACACCATGAATTTCATGAATAGGAAGCTTAGCACTTTTTCTACTACATTGATTTATTTCTCTTGTCCCACAACTGTAGTTTCATACTGCGTTCCCTATAACTATAACACTAATGAAGAAAATACCTGGACATGGTTTATATATGGTTCTGCACGATATTCAGACACAAAATGAAAGGGCATTATTTTCTCATTACCACAGCAATTTGAGATGACATTGAAAGATGGTAAAAGGAAATCCTTCAGGTGGGCAGATATCTAACTTATGTATATCATTGTCCACTTGAATTTAAAGAAAAGGTAGTCAAATGTATAGGTCTATAATAAATTTTGGACATTGACTCATAGTTTGACTAATTAGTCAAAAATATATAAAGTACATGATTAGAAGATGCCAAAGAAGTTTGAAGAAGAGGCAAATGGATGAATCTTTTACAGTGGGCATGTAATATAGGATATCTGTGTCCCATATGACTCATCTTTAGATGGTACTTACTGAGGAGAATCTCAAAATGTACTGAATAAGATGACTTACTCTGTTTGTATCAGTTAGCCTCTTTCTGTTGACACCTGGGTTCTTGCTCAATGAGTTTGTCTATTAATATAAAGTCTCCATGGAAGTAAGAGTGAAGAAATTATGCTTGAGCTAAGCAATATGGGCTTCCCTTCATTGAGGCTAATTTGTTTCTTGCCACTGCTTAGTATCCACCCTACCAACTGTACAAAACTACCCCCGAAATATCACCAATCTCAATAGGAACCAGTCAGGCACTTGAAAGTAGCTTATTATGTCAAACTCCTTGGATCACTAAGGAGGTACCAGTTTGTTCTTACTGGTATAGATACTATTCTTGATGTAGAGTTGCCTTTTCTGCTATAAACACTTCTGCCGGCAGTTGCATCCAAGGACTTATGGAATACCATTAAATAAATTCAATGAATGATGTCTTTGCGTGTTTTCTTCTGGAAAAATATTCATTTTAGAGTAAAAGAACTGTGGCCCTGAACTTATTGACATGGGACATAGTAGTTTAATTGAATAATTGATTACCCAGAAGCAGTGGTTTTTATCAAATGTTGGAAAGGCCTATCAAAGTCCATCTAATAACTTTGTTACCAATCCCCTAATTAAATACCTTTTTGCTTGAAATCTTTACGGTTGTGTCTATTATCCTATCTGGACTATGACTGATATATCTTGCCTTATTGTTATTGGGTTTGTCTAGTTCCTGCAGAATCATTATTTTCTGGCATGTCCCATTGCCATTGGCAGACAACTTTAAGGAATATCTTTCACTTCCCCGATTCCCTCCAACACTATTAGTAATATGACCAAGACAACCAAACCAGTTGATATCTTGACTAAAAATCCCACAATTTATTTAGTTGTAAATCTCTTGGGGCAGCAGTCAAGGTGGGCATACTCTTATTTTAATCATTTTAACAAATGAGCAGTTATGTTTTTCTTGTTCATTATCTAGCTTATATTAGAGGTGGAAAATTAGGAAAAAAGTTTGAATATAAGGAAGGTAGAGGAAGTCGTTACTAAAATCTGTTAAAACTCAGGTCGAGCTTAAAATGATATCAGAGAACATCATCTTAAAATAATTTGGGAGATGAAATAAATCAGTCTGGGTAATGTGTAGACTGGTTTAAACTAATTTATAAAGTAATGGCTCTCAGTTGGGTTGATTTTGATCCCCAGGGAAGCAAATATCTGGAGACATTTTTAGTTATCACGAATGGTTTGAGGAAATGTGCCTGACGTCCAGTGAATAGAGAGCCCGGGGATGCTTCTCAATATCCTGTAATGAATAGGACAGTCCCCCTTCTCCCTAAATACAGCATAGAATTACACTACTCAAAATATCTATAATACTGAGGATGAAACACTTGCTATAAATGAACAAAGGCATCTTTTAAAAGGCATTCAGGACTGAGAAAAGGCAAACATGAATTGAAATCCCAGTAAGCCCATTCCCCTATGTGTTCAAGGAATGGGAAAGAGAAACCCTGACAGCAGCAGCATTAAGTTAGTTACAATTTTTTTTTTTAAATATTTTCTCTATATTATCTTTTGGTCAAGTTTCTTTATCTCCGTAAGTCTTAATTTTCTTAACTGCAATTTGAGACTAAACTCAGTTACATGTTTTTAAATAATACTGTTAATACTGGGTTTCATTTTATATATATATATATATATATATATATATATATATACACACACACACACACACACACATATATATATGTGTGTGTGTATATATATATAAAATGAAACCCAGTCTAGTTTATATATATATATATATATATATGTACTAAATAGTAGAGCTAGTGGTTCAACAAATGTATAATTATAGAAAAGCTCAATATTTTTTGAATCCTAATATGTGCTAAAATTCTAATGACACAGAAAAGGAAGAGTTTGTGAGTATATACTGAATTGTGCATTGTAATAGGCCTGGAAGGAAGGAAAAGCTACAAATGAAGAAAGAAAAGATATTTCCTGGCCAGAAAAAGACTGTGGAGCCAATAAGTAGGAAAGAAAGACACAGAGGGGAAAAAAAGAATACAACGAAATTAGTTAGATGATTATAATTTCTCGTACTTTCTGTGTTTTATACAATTGCACTTCTTTTTTTTTTCGTGATTTATTTCCATCTGAAAACAATATAATTTGCTAGGGATTCTGGTTCTTGTAGGTTATATAGTGAGACAACAAAATGGGTTATTATACAACAATACACAAATAGTTGAAACAAAGAGAGTAACAAGTAAATGATTACTGAGGTTATATACTAATTACATACTAATCATATGCTAATGTTTCAGAGCATTGACACCTACATACAGTTAAATTATAAATGTGTTAACAGGAGTTCTCCATGTTTATGTGATACATTCAAAGGTTATTAGCAGATCCTGTATGGGCATCACTGTGCAAAAGCTACTTAAAAAATAAGAAGAGTGCCTATAATATAACTTAATTCAAAGTAGATGTCTTTCCTGCACAAAAGACTTAAGAAGTTTAATTTAACCTTAAAAATACCTGAAGAAAAGTATACTATAATCAGAAGTTAAAATTCTTAATACCTTCTTCAAAAACAATGAAAAGTTTTAATGACTAAATGCCCCTTCTGTAACAACCAGCTATATACAAGGGGTGATAAAAATAAAAAAGGTGAATGTTTAAATTAAAAACAAAAGAAATATTGGAGTAAAAGATACATTTCCGTTAATCCCCCTCAAAATACTCTCCTTCTCTTCAAACACACTTATCCCATGTTCTTGCCACTTTCTGAAGCAGTTCTGGAAGTCCTCTTTTGTGAGTGTCTTTAGTTGTATTGTCCTGCCTGCCTCGATGCCTTCCATTGATAAAAAACATTTACCTTTCATGGTCATTTGACTTTGGGGAAGAACCAGATGTCACATAGTGTCAGATCCAGTGAATAAGGTGGATGAGAACAAACCAAAATGGTTTTATTTGACAGAAATTGCCGTATCAAAAGAGATGTATGACACGGAGCCTTTCTGTTGTGATCACAAAATATGCTGAATGCTGCTGCCAAGTGCTATCCAATGAAAAGGCAGGGATCTTCAATACAGGAAGTGGTGTGTTGAACCTCAGTAACAGTGTGTGACAAGTTTCACCTTGTTCAGTGAAGTCAGTTGGGTGTGAGCTATGGTTGAGAGAAGACGTGTTTTAAAGTGTGCCGTAAATCATCCGCCATCATGACAATGTGTTGCGAGCGCCTGTAAAGGCAGTCACCACATTTCAGTCTCTTCCTGAAAGCCAAGGGGACATTAACCCCTCTGCAGGGCCCTACGTCCCTGCATGGTACTCGTGACGCGAGTGGGGAACAAAGTCCCGGCACACAGGTTCAGATAAAGTGAGTAACACAGCTCTATTTGGGAACCAATGTCTCTCTAGAGGACAATGCTCTGGTAAGCACAGAAGGTTATACAGAATAGAATAAAATTGAATAATGAACCAAGTCCCAGCGTCAATTGAGGTGGTGTAGGTCCCTGGTCCGGGAGAGGCGACTGGACCCACGATGGGTCTGAGGCGAGCTGAGCTTGCAAAGAGAGTCCTGATATCGTGGTTTACACCTCGTAGAGGGTCTTAGCCGGAGCGCCCAGTTGGACCACTCACAGCTTTGCTCTGGAGGTCTGCTTTTATCCTCTTTTCCTTGGACTTGTTTACTTAGGTGATAACCACAAGTTGTTTGCAATGAGTTGTTTACCTCTTAGGTGATAACCAGAAGTTTGTTGGTGAACGTATTTATCACTGAATTTTGTCATGCTCAGCTTCACAAATAAACATAAACATGTTTAGTATCATGTATATGCTGTAAACATAAACATGTTTACTTTCACTTACTCTTATCAGTCTTACACAAGTGTGGCCATAGTCCTGTTCTTACTAGTAAACAATTTGTTTTGCAAACCTCAATTCAACATACATAATACATTTTACATGCTCTATACACAATGCTCCGTGTCACACATCACTTCTGGTATATGGCGATTTCTGTCAAATAAAAACATTATGGTGTATCCTCACCCACCTTATTCACTGGATCTGGCACCGTGCGACTTCTGGCTTTTCCCCAAAGTCAAAAGTCAAAATGACCATGAAAGGTAAACGTTTTGAATTGATTCAGGACACCGAGACAGCCACAACACACAACTAAAGACACTCGTGAAAGAGGACGTCCTTTCTGCTTCAGGAAGTGGCAAGAACGATGGGATAAGTGTGTTGAAAGTGTGGGTGGGTGGGGGTGAGGGTGTATTTATGGCAATGTGTCTTTTACTATAATATTTTTTTTTTTAATTTCAACATTCACCGTATTTTTTAATCATGCCTTGTATAGTGGCACATTTCAGGAGACTCAGGGTCCTGATGCTACAATTAGCATTTTGATTACTATCGAGGCTGTGTTTGTGTCATCAAAATAGATTATATAATACAGCATCTAGCTTTGCCAAGGTAGAGACATTGAAAGTGTGGGAGCTGTACAATGTAGATTATAGACACCAGGGTATGGATATTTGGAGATGACTCCTTAATACTTCAAGCTGCTTATTTAAAGGATCTTAGGTGGAAAAAAAAACACACATATCCCAAGCAATATCTACTGTATCAAAGATCAGGCTTTGGTGCCAAGAAACAGAAGTGGAAGGGCCCAAAGCCTAATCTACCACTTGATTAGCCATATACATCATTGCTGCTCCAAACATTTTATTCACATTGTAAGAATTTCCAAACGATGGGACATTGACTTTTGTAGTCATGTCTCTTGATTTTATGAAAAATACACAGACCACACATGTGTTATACAAAGACTTCTCTGTGTGATAAAACCTCCTTTACACTATGCGATCCTTTGCCTTAAATTACTGAGTCAGTGCAGCTATCAGACTCACAGTGGGGGTGAGTCTGCCATCTGTTCAGTTTTTAGGCTGTGCTCAAAATAAATGGTAATCCAATCGTTGTGTCATATTTTCTGCAACGGATTTTCATGGAAATACTCGACTTATGAGTTAGTATAATAGCCTTTGGTGAGGAAGAATGAAATCCAAAGCACTGTATCTCTGGCTTTGATATTTTGTTATACAAAATGCAAAGGATTTTTAAAGTCATCCATTAACAAATATGGACTTAAGCAGTAACTTGCTTAGTGATATAAGGTAAGTGAAAAATTTTCAACCGGCACTGTATTTTTGCATACATAGTTATTCTTAGTCAATACTGACTTCCGCTGTGGACCAGTCAGATTTGACCAGTCAGATTTATTATTCATGCATTATTTAAAAATAATTAAGACAGAGTTCCACCCTACCCCTACTTTTTCTGACTAAGATATTTACTTCTTTTTTCGTTACAAATTTGAAAAAAGAAGCTGTTGAAAAGTCTTTTAAATTTCATAATTGGAAGGAGTGAACTGTTGCTATGGGGCTGATCACACTCTCCCAACATCATATAATAACAGTGTTATTAATGCGGTCAGTTATTCACCATTGTTCTTTCAGTTGTTCCAATTAATTTGAATTTCATTAAATTCTGCAGACCTACCTTGTTGGAAATTGGTGACACTATTGCAGATCGTTCTTACTAACAGTGATAACTCAGGTAACCGTGATTCTGACTTTATTTCTCTTATTGCTGTGAGATTTGTCAAATTACATAAATATTATAGATGTGCATTTTTATTTACTGTTGGAAATAGAAGCATTCGTGTCCCCTCTCTGATAGGGATATGAGTGTAATAGAAATTCAAGTCTTTATATTATGTATAAAAAGAACACATATTTGCAGTATTTTAAATTTCAAAATGACTTGAATACTGTCTTTTCCAAAATTCTTCTACACACAAGTTACTCAGTTCTAGTTCTTATATTTCTTAAACATATCCTATGATTAATAAACAGTAAGTCACTTAATTGTGCAGTATTGTAGATTGAATTGTGTACCCCCAGAATTTATATGTTGAACTCCTAATCCCCAATGTGATGGTGTTTGAAAATACTGCCTTTGTAAAGGCAATTAAGGTTAAATAAAGTCATAAGTGTGGCCAAATGTAATGAGATTGGAGTTCTCAAGAGGAAGAGATACCATAAGTTGTCTCTGTCCACTTACACACAATAGAGGAGAGGCCATTTGGAAACACAAAAAGAAGGTGGCTGTCTTCAAGCCAGAAAGAAAGCTTTTTAACAGAAACGAACCCTAATGGCACTTTGATCTGGCACTTCTAGCTCCAGAACTATGAGAAATAAATTTCTGTTGTGCAAGCCATCCAATCTGTGGTCTTTTGTTATGGCAGCCTAAGAAGAAGAATGTAAGTATGAAACTTCCAAATGTATGTAGAATTTGACAAAACAGAACAAACTCAGCAGTCACTTAAAACAAAGTGACAAAAAATTGAAAGTTTTGTCAAAGGATAGAATAATAAAATATACTTCTATAATTTTATTAATATTTTAATGTTACATGATGGTTCGCATCAATATACAGAAATTCTGATAACTGAATATATAGAAATTGGGCAGATAACTGAGAATTTTCATCATGATCTTTTGAAAAAACAGACCAAGACAATTCTATTTTGCTGCCTACTACTCAATAAAAATTTACATGGCTTTGCATCAGAGATGAAATTGCATTTCATCAGAAAAAAAAAAAAAAGATTATTCCTTTCATTAACATGCAAACAACACTTTTTACACCATATTTTTGTTCTCTTTAAATTCCACATCGTTGCTATAAAAGTTAACAGTATCTCAGAGTTTGGCTTTAAGGATGGCCAAATATAATTAGACATAATGTGGATTTGATCCCAAGTTAGTTATATGAGATATAGTCAAGCACTGAATTTTCATTTTATTATCGTGAGTTATAACTGCCACCCAGGTTTTGTTTCTTCTATCTACCAATGATTTGTAAAAACTGAAATAATGTGTGGTAATAGAGCATTGAGATTGAGCTTATTCACATTTGAATTTCAATATCAAAATAAATTCTATGCAAAATATCATTGGATAACAATACAGTGTTTTTTCAGATCCTGCTGCATTGTCTCAAACAATTTTGAGGATTTTGGAGTTTTCTTCAGAGGTAATTTACTAGGCATGCACAAATATTTATCTCATTTACATATTTTTTTTCCTTTCTCCTGTTTCCTTTTTCTATATTTCAACTGTACTTACCCTTCATTTTTGTTTTCTATTAATACTGACTTGTAATTGAGAAAAGGCAGGAAACAGATTAGAGACAGACTAATTTTGGAGTCATCTTGAGGCTGAATATCTAAGGAAATCCTGATATGGAATACCTAAAAAAGCAGACATTTTTATCTTAGCTCTTCTATCTTATCTCTTCTCTAAATAAAGATTGTGACCAGTGGTATATCAAATTAGGCAGTCATATATATTTACTAAAGAAAGTGGATATTCCTCTACTACCAAATGGGAAAACTGAAGCCTAAGTTGGCAAAAAAGGAGAATTTTGTCTCAAACAAGTGCTGGACTTCCATCTGAAATGATTTCTGACTTCAATTACAAAGGGTTAGGCCAAACCTCTCAAGTTAAGGACATAGTCTCCCACAAGACTGCCCCTACATCAGATATCAGCCACAACTTCTAAGATCCCCAGGCCACCCTAACTTCTCACCAGCTGGCTACAAATTTGGGGATTCCCTTTAACCCTTCAGGTTTTTGAATAACTCACAAAATTCATGAAAGTTCTATCCTTACAATTACAGCTGTATTATAGCAAAATGATACAATTGAAGACTTCTGGGAACTTCTGTAAAATTAAGGTTCCATTGTTCTCAGGGATGTACTGCCCTCCTGGCACATTGATGGGTGACACTATGAAGGTTATTTTCAACCAAGGAAGTTCATCCAAGTTTTTGTGTTCAGAGATATCATTGAGACTTCAGTGTGTAGGTACCTTACGATTGATTGAATCATTGGTCATGTGGTTCGGATTAATCTTCAGATCCTCTGCTGACACTGGAGATCAGGCTGACATCATGGGGCTCAAAGTTCCAACCCCCTAATCACAGGGTTGGTCTCTCTGTGTGACCAAAACCATTATGACTCACCTCATTAGCATAAGCTATCATTTGTGGTCTTAGGGGACCATCACAACTAACAAAGATATTTCTATCACTTGGAAAATTCCAAGGGTCTGTCTCCTAGGAACCTGGGACAAAGTCCAGCCAAATTCTTTATTACACCCTCATCTCACTGTCTTTTAACATGGTAGAATTAATGATACTTAAATAGTTTTAGATTTCAGGATACAATGAAGAAAATCCTATCATATTTGGCAAACAGAAAAATAACAATAACAATTAAGGTGCTAAGAACTAGAGGAAAGAGATATCTTTATTGAATGCTTTCCAGTAAATAGGTACAGTTCTAATGCTGTAAATGCATTAACGTAATGGGAATTTTGTCTTACAGTAATACATAAAGTAACACACCTGGTACTAAAGTGTGAATTTACTGTTATTCTGGTTTTAAATCCAGAGATGTTATTTTATCACTGTGCTTTCTGTTCTTAGACCTCATAGATTTCAAAGTAAAAACAAAATAAATAGTTTTTCATTTCGAAAAACAAAACACAACTGCATTTTGAATTATGTAAATCAAGTGTTCAACACTGATTGTTCGATTTGAATCATAGAATCACTGTACTTTACCCTGTGGTGACTGTATATGTGTAAAATATTTGAAAATGAGAGCAATGCTAAAATGACTGTTCAATAACACATATGAAGAAATAGTTGACTTCCAAAAATTAATTATAAAGACTGGAAGAAGATTGAGTAAAGTAATGACATTTACTTTATTCCATTTATGCTGGTACAAGATTGTTTCCCTCTGTTCTCCATAATAACTTTGAATAATTCATGTTAAAACATTATGAAAAAAAAATCTTTCCCCATTATTCATCATTACTCTTTCATAGGAATACTGCTTCTCAAAAACTGAACAAAAAATTATTTCTAATCTATATTTTATGAACTGTATAGTCTTTATAGAATAAATGAAAGCAGCCCTTTTATTCATTACTTAGCATTACCTGTAACTCACCCTGGATTGAGATATTTCTTAATGTCTTTTTCTGATACTTCAGTGTTAGTGTAGACAAACAAAACAGATTCTTATATGTTAATTTTGCATTCTGTAGCTTTACTGAGTTCATGTAATAGTTCTAACAAATTTTTGGTAGTGTTTAGGGATTTCTATACATAGTATCATGTAATCTATAATTAATGACAGTTTTACCTTGTCCTTTCCAATTTGGATGCCTTTCATATATTTTTTTTCTTGCCTAATTGCATGAGCTAGAACTTTCAACATTATGTTAAATATAAGATGTGAGAGTAGGCATCCTTGTTTTGTTCCTGATCTTAGAGGAAAAGTTTCAACTCTTTACTGTTTGGTATGATATTAATTATAGGTTCATCATCGTATATGGCCCATATTATGTTGAGGTATGTACCCTTTAAACCCATTTTGTTGAGGAGTTTTTATCATAAATGAATGTTGAATTTTGTCAAATTCTTTTTCTGCATCTATTGAATCAGTCATATAATTTTTATGATTTCTTTTTTTAATGTGTACTATATTGATTGATTTGTGGATATTGAGCCAGCTGTTCATCCCGGGCATAAATCACACTCAACCACTGTGTATGATCCTTTTAATACAGAGGGTGCCAAAATAAAATGTATACACATTTCAAGAAAGAAAAAAAAAACTGTACTAAAATTGTAATACTTAATATACACTGATAACAAAAGATGAATACAAGTCATGTGTATACATTTTTTGGCACCCCCAGTATATTGTTGAATTCAGTTTGCTAATAGTTTGTTGAAAATTGTTGCATCTTTATTAACTAAGGATATTGACCTGTAATTTTTGTTGTTCTGTCCTTGTTTGGTTTTGGTAGCAGGATAATACTAGCCTCATAAAATGAGTTTGGAAGTGTTCCCTTCTCTTCAAATTTTTGAAGGAGCTTGAGAAAGGAGGAGATAGGTATTAAATCTTATTTGACTGTTTGGTAGAATTCACTCATAAAACGGTTGAATCCTGGACGTT
The DNA here is from genome assembly GCF_004115265.2 of Rhinolophus ferrumequinum. Lineage (NCBI taxonomy): Eukaryota > Metazoa > Chordata > Mammalia > Chiroptera > Rhinolophidae > Rhinolophus > Rhinolophus ferrumequinum. Next base: position 35,011,149 of record NC_046296.1, on the reverse strand, counting down.
TGTTTGTTGGCAGGTTTTTGACTACTGATTTAGTCTCCATACTAGTATCAGTCTAGTCAGATTTTCTATTTCTTTATGGTTCAGTCTTGGAAGAATGTATGTTTCTAAGAATGTATCCATTTCTTCTAGGTTGTCCAATATGTTGGCATATAATTATTCATAGTAGTTCCTCCTAATTCTTTTTATTTCTGTGGTAATAATTGTTTCTTTTTCTCTTTTATTTATTTGGATTCTCTTTCTTTCTCTTTTTTACTTGATGAGTTTGCCTAAAGGTTTGTAAATTTTGTTTATCTTTTCAAAGAACCAGCTATTAGTTTCATTGATTTTTTCTATTGTCTGTTTAGTATTTGTTTTATTTATTTATTATACGGATCTTCATTATTGTATTACTTCCACTAACTTTGGGTTTTCTTTTTCTTTTTTTTAGTTCCTTTAGGTACAAAGTTAACTTGTTTATTTGAGATTTTGATTGCTTTTGAGGCAGGCATGTATTGCTATAAACTTTTCTTTTTGTTCCATGTTTGCTGCAGTCCGTAGATTTTGATATGTTGTATTTCTGTCTTGATTTGTCTCTAGGTATTATTTTTCCTTTGATTTCTTGAATGACCCAGTGTTTGTTCAGTAGCATGCTGTTTCATCTCCACATAGTTGTGGTTTTTCTAGTTTTCTTCTTGTAATTGATTTCTGGTTCATACCATTGTAGTCAGAAAAGCTACTTGATATGATTTTAATCTTCTTGAATTTATGGAGACTTGTGGCCTAACATTTAATCCTGGAGAATGTTCCATGTGCACTCGGGGAAAAAAAATGGGTATTCTGCTGCTTTTGGGTAGAATATTCTGTATATATCTATTGTCTATTTAATATAATAGGCCTTTATGGCCAGCTTTTCCTTATTGATTTTCTGTCTGCATGATCTATCCATTGATGTAAGTGGGGTATTAAAGTCCACTACTATTATTGTATTGCTGTCAATTTCTCCAAGTGATTAATTCTTTGAAAGGTTTTTTTTATTTACTAAACTCAAAATTTGGTAAACTATGAGGGCAGACCTTTTAAATTTTGTTAAATTAGATCCAAAACCAGCAATAACTAACGATAACACTTTCCATCTTTGTGACATGACTGTACTGTATCTGCTGAAATGTAGTTTAAAAATAAGTAATATTTTTTGATATAAACTGTACTTATTGTAGAAACTTCAAAAGTTTAAAAATATAAAGTGCAAAAATATAAACAACCCATATAATAATCTTGTATTTAAAGTCAATCCTGTTAAATATTGATGTGTTTTCTTCCTTGCTTTCCCCCAAGTGTAATGGCAGGTAGATGGGTAGATAAATAGACAGATAATTTCAATTAATTGATAGATTTTTCAGCATAGATGGGATATATATTAGAAAATGAATATCTATGTATATATTTATGTATATTTTACAAAATTAGACTCAGTCTCTGTCAAGATTTGAATCATATATATATATAGATAGATAGATAGGTAGATAATCTGAACATGAATTATAAGAGAAAGGAAAACTATGGAATTGGATAGTGAAAGCCATGTAATAAAATCATAGATACACTTTGTTTTCATCCTTGCTACGCACAGGCTCTGTGAAATTTACTGCATAAGCTTTAGGAATAGTCATGGTAATATATCACCACTGAAAAACTTTCTGTGGGTACTATGTGGGCCAAGCATCTTCTAGGAAAACCCATAAACATCTCATACTGATATATGTTATACTTTTTTTTTATAGAAACTGAGAATGCAGCTTAAGTCACTCTGTTGAAAATGAAGGGTTTATTTATAATTTTATGATGATACTAATGTGTATGTCTAATAATGCCTTTATATGTGTGTGTTTATATCATCATAATTATATGATGCCTTCTGGGACATGTAGTACAGATGCTCTGATCTCTAGTTTTTAAAGGCTGAATTGAGGTTTCAGTTATTTAATAAATGAATTTTCTAAATTAAATAGTATATTTAGAATATGTGAGTGCAATTTAACCACCAATATTTACATTCCCTTCCTCCCTAGAGTCTATTCAAATGATAGAAAATAAATAGAAAACATAAAAAAAAAAACCCACAGACGTCATAGGAATGGTGGCAGCGAGGTGCACTTTCTGAGTTCTCCTCCGGATCTTATTACAAACGGGACCTATAACCCATCAAAGAACTCTTTGCTCATCACACAGAACAGCTAAGAGACTCGTGGATTACTTGAAGCTAAGGATTACTTGAAGGTGCGCTAATTGGGTGGCCGGCGGTGGCGGCGGGAAATCCCAGCCCGCAGCGGAGTCTCAGCCGGGGGCGGTGAAAACTGCCGTGGCACCTGCAGTTCCAGGCACGCACGGGATCCCAGGGCGGAACAGAGAGCACAGAGACCAGGAGGTGGGCTCTTTCCCTGCGTCCCACGGCTGATCTCTCCCGCCAGGAGGGCGGCCAGTGCGCCCTAGGGCGGACAAAGAACACAGCCTCCATACCTGGGCCCCTCCCCCGCCCCGCTCTTCCAATCCTACCCCACCCTTCCAGAGACTTAAACTGGCCCCTGAACTGAGAAGTAGTGTCAGATTACAGAGGAGCCGTAGTGCTCAGGCTCTGGGAAGCCTGACGGGCAGCCCTGACCCAGGGAGGAGACTGGGAAGAGAGTGATTTTGGATGGGCTAGGAGAGAAGAGACTCCTCCATCCCCATCCCCCACCCTTTCTGGCCTGCCTAGGGCGGGGCAAGTGCAACTGCAGAGACACTCCCAGGGATCAGCAGTAAGGCAGGCGCAGCTCTGGGCTTTCAGCAGCTCAGAAATCTCCCGCCCGCACCACCCCCATACATACACACACTGAAGAAGTGCCCTAACACTCAGGAGTACTGGACACGCGGCTGGTGGTGCTACTCTCAGTGTGCATATGTGCAGGCAAGGGCAGAAACTGCACTGACTTTGTAAAAACTATCATCCAGACCCCTTAGGCCCATGCATTTAAATCTACAGCCCCAAAGTCACTCTGGGCACCAGGTGACTGGCTCTGCCTGCGCAATAAGCAGGAGGCTCTTTGGTACAGCAGAGGACAACCTGGACATTAATTGGTGGGCTTAAGCCAAGACTGTCACTGCTTTTTGTTTTGCTTTGTCTTTATATCTTTGATATCTTTGCCTGTGTCGAGTGGGGATTATCGGGTGTTTTTACATGTGAATGTATTTGATTTTTGCCTTTGTTGTTGTTGTTGCTGTTGTGCTTGGTGATTTGCTTTGTTCTGAAACTGCCCTACCAGGGCCCAGCTTAAGAGGCACAAGATTCAACATATCCAGAGGCCAACTCCAGACCAAACCAGAGTACTACCGGGTTTGACCTACAAGTCATACACCCAGAGGGAATTCTCTGCAGGCACTAGAGCCCATAGAGGCCAAACCACATTTAAGTGGTCAACCCTCACGCAGCAGAACTCCCTGCGGTGGGCAGAGCCAAGTCTTTCAACGAGTCAGCCTAGGAGTTAACCCCACCTACTCACAAGCGAAAAGCAATTAAAGATCTTCTTGAACAGGACAATAGACACAACACAAGAGTCACCTTTGGAGCACATGCAGAGGAGAAGAACGAAGTAGTGCAAGTCAAATATAAAGGACACATACTACATAAGATAATCCAGCAAGAACTAAGAACTCTAGGGGATCTACCTAATACATCGAAGCAAACACAGAGAGTCAGCCAGAATGGGGAAACAAAGAAACATGTACCAAATAAAAGAACAGAAGAAACCTCCAGAAATGGAACCAAATGAAACAGAGGTAACCAACCTATCAGAGACAGAGTTCAGAACACTGATGATAAGAATGTTTAAGGAGCTTAGAGACGACATAAAGGATGTAGAAATCATAATGAACAACCAGTTAGAACTAAAGAACACAATTACTGAAATAAAGAACTCACTTGAAGGAATTAACAGCACGTTAGATGAAGCAGAGGATCGAATCAGCGACTTAGAAGACAAGCTAGCATAGATCACCCAAACAGAACAACAGAAAGAAAAAAGAATAAAAAACAATGAAGATGGTTTAAGAGACCTCTGGGATAACATCAAGCGCAACAACATGCGCATCATAGGAATACCAGAAGGTGAAGAGAGGAAGCACGGGCTTGAGAACATATTTAAAGTAATACTGTCTGAAAACTTCCCCAACCTGATGAAGGAAACCAACATACAAGCCCAGGAAGTGCAGAGAGTTCCAACCAGGATAAACCCAAACAGGTCCACACCAAGACACATTATAGTTAAAATGGCAAAGCTTAAAGACAAAGAGAGAATCCTAAAAGCAGCAAGAGAAAGACAGAGGGTTACATACAAGGGAACTCCCATAAGACTATCAAATGATTTTTCTACAGAAACATTGAAGGCCAGGAGGGAGTGGCAGGAGATACTCAAAGTGATGGAAAACAAAGGCCCACAACCTAGATTGCTTTATCCAGCAAGGCTATCATTTAAAGTTGATGGAGAGATAAAGAGCTTTCCAGAAAAAAATAAGCTAAAGGAATTTATTACCACCAAGCCAGCATTGCAAGAAATACTAAAAGGACTTCTGTAAATAGAAGAAAGATCAAAACAACCTAACTACAAATTTAAAAATGGCAATAACTATGTACCTATCAATAATCACTTTAAATGTAAATGGATTAAATGCTCCAATCAAGAGACATAGGGTGGCTGACTGGATAAGAAAGCAAGGCCCTTGTATATGCTGTATACAAGAGACTCACCTCAAAACAAAAGACACACACAGGCTGAAAGTGAAGGGTTGGAGTAAGATATTTCATGCAAATGGAAATGAGAAAAAAGCTGGAGTTGCAATCCTTATATCTGACAAAATAGACTTTAAAATGAAGAACATATTAAAAGATAAAGATGGGCACTATATAATAATAAAGGGATCGATCCGACAAGAGGACATAACCCTAGTAAACATCTATGCACCCAACATAGGAGCACCTAAATATATAAAACAGGTACTGACTGACATAAAGACAGAGATCAACAGTAACACTATCATAGTAGGGGACTTCAACACACCTCTGACAACAAGGGACAGGTCTTCAAGACAGAAAATCAATATGGAAACAATAGCCTTAAATGATACATTGGACCACTTGGATTTAATCGATATTTTCAGAACATTTCACCCCAATGCTGCAAAATACACGTTTTTCTCAAGCGCACATGGAATATTTTCCAAGATAGACCATATGTTAGGCCACAAAACAAGTCTTGATAAATTTAAGAAAATTGAAATCATACCAGTTGTCTTGTCTGATCACAATGCTATGAAATTAGAAATGAACTACAGGAAAAAAACTGGAAGACACACCAATTCATGGAGGCTGAATAACTTATTACTAAATAATGAATGAGTCAAGCAGGAGATCAAGGAAGAAATCAAAAGATATCTCGAGACAAACGAAAATGAAAACACGACAACCCAAAATCTATGGGATGCCGCGAAAGCAGTCCTAAGAGGGAAATTCATAGCTTTGCAGGCCTACCTAAAGAAACAAGAAACATCACTAATCAACAGTTTATCTTCACACTTAAGGGATCTGGAAAAAGAACAGCAAAATAAGCCCAAAGGGAGCACAAGGAAGGAGATAATAAAGATCAGAGCAGAAATAAATGAAATAGAAACCAGAAAAACAATACAAAAGATCAATGAATCCAAGAGTTGGTTCTTAGAGAAGATAAACAAAATTGACAAACCTTTAGCCAGACTCATTAAAAAAAAAGAGAGAGAGGACCCACATGAATAAAATCAGAAATTAAAGAGGAGAAGTGACAACGGACACCGCAGAAATACAAAAAGTTTTAAGAAGTTACTATGAGCAACTATATGCCAACAAATTTGACAATCTGGAAGAAATGGACAATTTTCTAGAGGTGTACAACCTTCCAAGGCTAACTCAAGAAGAAACAGAAAACCTGAATAGACTGATTACCACCACGGAAATTGAATCAGTAATCAACAATCTCCCAACAAACAAAAGCCCTGGACCAGATGGCTTTACAGGTGAATTTTACAAAACGTTCAAAAAAGAATTATCACCAATTCTCCTCAAGCTCTTCCAAAAAATCCAGAAGGAGGGAAGACTCCCAAACACTTTTTACGAAGCCACTATCACCCTGATCCCAAAATCAGACAAAGACACCACAAAAAAAGAAAACTACAGGCCGATATCTCTAATGAACATAGATGCAAAAATCCTCAACAAAATATTAGCGAACAGAATTCAGCAATACATTAAAAAGATCATACACCACGATCAAGTGGGATTCATCCCTGATATGCAAGGGTGGTTCAACATCCGCAAATCAATTAATGTGATAGACCACATTAACAAAATGAAAAATAAAAATCACATGATCATATCAATAGATGCAGAAAAAGCATTTGATAAAATCCAGCAGCCATTTATGATAAAAACCCTTAAGAAAGTGGGAATAGAGGGATCATATCTCAACATAATAAAGGCCATATACAACAAACCCACAGCTAACATCATACTCAATGGGGAAAAGCTAAAACCATTCCCCCTAAGATCAGGAACAAGGCAAGGTTGCCCACTATCTCCGCTTCTATTCAACATAGTACTGGAAGTTCTAGCCACAGCAATCAGACAAGAAAAAGAAATAAAAGGCATCCAAATTGGTAAGGAGGAAGTAAAATTATCATTATATGCAGATGATATGATACTATATATAGAGAACCCTAAGGACTCCACCAAGAAGCTATTAGAGCTGATAGATGAATTTAGTAAAGTAGCAGGATACAAAATTAATATTCAGAAATCAGTTGCATTTGTATATACCAATAATAAAACATCAGAAGGAGAAATTAAAAAAAACAATCCCATTTACAATTGCTCCAAAGACTATAAAATACCTGGGAATAAATTTAACCAAAGAAGTAAAAGATCTGTACTCAGAAAATTATAAGACACTGAAGAAAGGAATGAAGGAAGATATAAATAGATGGAAACACATATCATGTTCATAGATAGGAAGAATTAATATAGTTAAAATGTCCATACTGCCTAAGGCAATATACATATTCAATGCAATTCCTATCAAACTGCCAACGACGTTTTTCACAGAAATAGAACATATAGTCCTAAAATTTATATGGGACCATAAAAGACCCCGTATAGCCTCAGCAATCTTGAGAAATAAGAACAAAGTGGGAGGTAACAATACCTGACTTCAAATTATACTACAAGGCTACAGTAATCAAAACAGCATGGTACTGGCATAAAAACAGACACATAGATCAATGGAACAGAATAGAGAGTCCAGAAATAAATCCATGCCTATGTGGCCATTTAATCTACGACAATGGAAGCAAGAATGTACGATGGGGTAAAGACAGTCTATTCAATAAATGGTGCTGAGAAACCTGGACAGACACATGCAAAAAAATGAAGCTGGACCACCTCCTTACACCATATACAAAAATAAATTAAAAATGGCTTAAAGACTTAAATGTAAGATCTGAAACCATAAAATACCTGGAAGAAAATATAGGAAGAAACTTCACAGACATTACCCCGAGTAAGATTTTTACTGATATATCCCCTCGCGTGAGGGAAGTAAGAGAAAAAATAAACATGTGGGATTATATCAAACTAAAAAGTTTTTTCACAGCAAAGGAAACCATCAATAAAACAAAAAGGGATCCTACTGAATGGGAAAAGATATTTGCCAATGATATATCTGATAAGGGATTAATATCACAAATCTATGAAAAACTCACTCAACTCAACTCCAAAAAAACAAACGACCCAATTAAGAAATGGGCAGAGGACTTGAAGAGACATTTTTCTAAAAAGGACATACAGATGGCAAATAGACATATGAAGAAATGCTCAACCTCACTAACCATCAGAGAAATGCAAATAAAAACCACAATGAGATACCACCTCACCCCAGTCAAAATGGCTATCATCAATAAATCAACAAACAACAAGTGCTGGCGCAGATGTGGAGAAAAGGGAACGCTTGTGCACTGTTGGTGGGATTGCAGATTGGTGCAGCCACTATGGAAAACAGTATGGAGGTATCTCAAAAATCTGAAAATGGAACTACCCTATGATCCAGTAATTCCATTCCTAGGTATCTATCCGGAGAAATCCAAAACTCCAATTCAAAAATCTTTATGCACTCCTATGTTTATTGCAGTACTATACACAATAGCTAAGACATGGAAACAACCGAAATGCCCATCGGTAGATGACTGGATTAAGAAAATGTGGTACATTTATACAATGGAGTATTACGCAGCCATAAAGAAGAAAGAAATCTTACCATTTGCAACAACATGGATGGACCTAGAGAACATTATGTTAAGTGAAATAAGTCAGACAGAGAAAGATAAGTACCATGTGATCTCACTTATATGCGGAATCTAAAGAAAAGAATAAGTGAATGAACTAATCAGAAACAGTTTTGGAGACAAAGAGGAAAAACTGAGGGTTGCTAGATGGGCGGGGGGGTGGGGGTAAAGGGGAAGGTGAGGGGATTAGAAAACAATCAGTAACCACAAGATGGCCACGGGGTTTTGAAAATTAATCTGGGGAACATAATTTAGTGGTTACCAGAGGGTAAGGGGGTTGGGGGGTGGGAGATGAGGGTAAGGGGGATCAAATGTATGGTGATGGAAGGAGAACTGACTCTGGGTGGTGAACACACAATGTAATTTATAGATGATGTGATACAGAATTGTACACATGAAATCTATGTAATTTTACTAACAATTGTCACCCCAATAAATTAAAAAAATAAATAAATAAAGGGGTTAAAATATTTGGAAAAAAAACAACCCACAAATTGATAACAAAGGAGTAGGCAGTATATGTCAATGAAATTCGAGGAAAGAGATGTTTGGAAAATAAAAGAAAATGGAGAAGATGGAATAAATGATTTGTTATAAAATAGCAATATTCATTGTAAAACCCCTGTTAATGGGACTACTGGTAAGAAGTCAGCAGACTTACCTGTAAATCTCTAATGAGTCTCAGAATTTAGGTTTACTAAGTATTCAAATATGGGGTTTGAACTGCATGACTATAAATTGGGACCAAGTGAAAGTCTTGACATTGTGAGCCACAGGCCTTTCTGACTTGTCTGAGAACTACATACAGAAAATGTGCTTTTATGCACATGGTTGCACAGTTCTTGTTCAGAGAGACAAAATAAGGAAAACTACATCAGCTATATCCAAATACTGATATGGAGTTATCAGATATAAAACAGACACAGTGTCTGTTTTATTCCTTTGTAATGAAGCCAATGAGTCATCCAAACTGCCATAAACCAGGAAATCTAATCAGCTTTGAAAGTTTAATTCTTAAATATATAGAGATAGCTGAGATACAGCAGTGACTTGAGGAAATGATACAATTTGAATAAGAAAGAATAAATTAAACAAAGAGTTAAAAAGAAGCCCCAAAGAAAGAGATATACTGTTAGGTACAGAAGCAATTTCACAGATTAACCACATTTGTTTTCCTCAGGAAGATAAGAAAATAGTTTGCCATACTGTTATAGGTACTTATATTACATAGTAGCAGTTCTAGGTCCTTTACTTTTTTACATATAAATTTAGGATCAGTTGTTCCATCTCAAAAACTTGCTAGGGTTTTGATAGCGATTGCATTGAACCTATAGATCAGTTTGGGGTGAACATCCACCTTAAAAATAGTAAGTCTATTAGTTCATGAATATGGTATATCTCTATTTATTCAAGCCTTCTTTAATTTTGTTCACCATTGTTTTATAAATTTCCCTTTATAGGACTTGCACAACTTTTGTTACCTTTATTCCAAAATATTTTACATTTTATTGCCGTTTAAATGGACTTGTTGAAGTTTTCCACATCTATTTTTTTGTCTACTTGTTTTATTAATCACTTATTTTCTTGCCATCTCAAATCTGTTTAAGAGCTCATATGGTGTATTATTTTCATTTCAGTTATTGTACTTTTCATTGTAACTTTCCCTTTTATTTCTTTCCTGCAATATCCATTTCTCATTTGAGTATCTTATTTGTTGCTTGTTGTTAGCACCCCTCCCTTTAGTGCTTGAATATATGTTCCTGTTCTTACCTTGAACATATTTATTAATAGCAACTTTAAAATTATTGTCTGATAAATTAAATATCTGGGCTCACTTAGAGTTAGTTTTCAGTGGCTGCCTTTTTTGTTATTTTGCTACTATTTTGTCATACTTTTGTTAATGCTTACTAGTTTTTAGTTGAAATTGAACATTGTAGTTAATATAATAATCCTGGATTCTGTTTTATTTTTCTGACGGCCGTTGTTATTGTTTTTAGTAATTTGCCTGTACTTCAACTTTGTCTACTGTGCAGTTAATTTTGTTTTTAGTCCCCCCACCCCAACCCAGCTTCCTTGGATATTTTTCCTGTGTGTGTATGTTAGTGGTCAGGCAACGGTCTTTGTGGAATTTATGTATAGACATCACACCTCTTAGAAGGCTCTGCCTTCTACTGAGCTAGCCTTATATGGGTAAAGAAATACATTAAAATTTCCAGCAAGTTTTTAATATCCCTTAGATTTTAGATTTTTCTTGGGTCTTTCAGGTCACCCCATGCATGTATAGTTTACCTATTAACCAGGTATGGATATGAAGCTTCTTTCAATTCTTCTGTGGATCAGTCACTTCCAGGATTTTACCATTAAATTCACGCCTCATCTATGGCCCTTCCAGAAGTGGGACCACCATCTTGGCCTAGCATATCTGTGAGTTTTCCACATGTCCTTCAATCTGAGTCTGCTGATTTTAGTTGCCAAACACTCTCCCCTGCTCTCATGCCAAATCAAGTCTGCACCTGTAATGGTATAGCTGCTAGCGTGCCCCAAAGCCCAAGTCAGTAAAGCTGTGATTTCCAGTGACCATGTATGGAGGAGGGCAGAAAGGTGGTAAGAGCAGTTCCAGACAAGACGGCCATAGATCTGGTCTGTGTTTTCCTAACACTTCAGCAGTTTTTAGAGAACAAATGCTTGTCAATTTTGTTTGTTTGTTTGACTCTGGTTGATTTGCAGTGCCTCTAAATGTTGTTATTGGCAATGCTGTCCAGTTTTATACTTGTTTTTTTTTTCCATCAATAAACTTGCAACTGACTGTATAAAATTAGCTTATGTTTCAACAAAGGATTGCTAATAGTCACAGCACTGTTCAAACCAAGTTAGTGGCTCGAGAACTAAGATCATCTTTGTGCCTTTTAACATACTTACCCCCACTCACTGCTGCCCCTTATCATCAGTGCACATTCACTTCTCAGGATTCTAGGGAAGGACATTATATTTCATCTTTAAGAAGGGAGTCTTGTAGAGTAAGGAAACCTAATTTCATATTAGTAAATTTGCCTTTCTTTCAAAACATCCATGTTTCTTCTATAAAAATACTAGCATTTACAGCGATTGATACTTGCAAAATGCTTTGGTTACTTTAATTACTTTCTCCAATAAGTAAATGCACTGAATTGCTATTTTGGTATAATTGGAAGGAGACTCTCAGGAATAAACCTTCTAATGTTTTCTGTAGTGCTAATTAGATTACAGTTTACAAATTAAAAATAGGGAAGTTCCACTTTACCTGCCATTATCCACTCAATGTATTTCTATATGTAAATGTATGTATGAATCTCTCATCTGTCTATGTATCTACATATCTATGTTTCTATCTATTTATCTGGGTTGCATTGTACTGGTCAGGATGTTAGCTCCTAGAAGGCAAGAAATATTGAGTTTGCATTACACAGTACCATGTACAATGAGAAATTAATCTTACAATTAATTGGACCATTTAGCCCTGAGAAAAGCTGTTACTATTCCCAAGGGCATAAAGTGTAAAAGAAGATCTACCTTCCAACACTCCTTCACCCTCCTAAATAGGGCTTTATATGTTCTCAAATATAACCGTGAAGGGTATAAAGGCTGTCTTACAAGCAAGGCTGAAGATGGAATGAGTATATTTATTGAAATCATGATAAAGTGAGATTGCTTACTCATTTTAGAAGTCCACCAAAGGAAGCACACCATGTGGCTGGATATCAAGGAGACCTTGAAAATTATCCTGACCCGCAGAGATTCAGGGCTGAACAGACTGCTATAATAAGAGAAGGGTGGTTGGTGAGCTTTCCTCCTCAATGTCATACATCCAGGAACATCATAGACTCAGTCAGTAAAAGGCCAGGAAAGTAACCTGGTGTACAACCTACGAAGCCTACTTTCTACTAACTACCTGCAGTAAAGTTCTATATAGGTAAAGAGAATTATGTGGATATTTTAAGTGCATATTATTCCTTCTTAGGAATATATGGTTTCTGGAAAGGAAATAAGTAAAAAAAAAAGGACTACCCCCAGGAAAATGATCATAACAGCAAGCTGTTCGACATCCTGGGCCATACACTCAGCAGCCTTAGCACAAATGAGGGAGCATAAATGTTGCAGTATAACATAGGGACAGTTTCCAAGTAACAAATTAAAAAGGGATACCTTTCTAAAACTCCAAGCATTTTTATTCTACTTTTTCTGAGTGGATTGATTTCTTTACCTGAGTAAGATATGAGTGTGACTTTCCTGACACTGTTAATCTATCAGGAGATAGCAGGATATAAAGGAAATAAACGTCATTCCAGGCAGAGCCTGTAATATAACGTGTGCTTCAAATCTTGCTTTAAAAAAAAAAAAAAATCAAAGAAAGATCACTGTAATTTCACATGGAGCTTATTTTTAAATTTTAGTCATAGTCTAACAAAATGTGCTGTTTGTGTATATTTTTATCCATACAAGTGTAGGAATTCATTATAAGCGGATCTTGCTCTAACAGGTAAAGACAATTGACAGCCAAATGGCAAATGAAAGTCCATAAAAAGCAATGACATTTGGAGGGTATGGACAAGAAGTCCTTCATGCCTCTAATGCTCTGAGTCCTTTATCATATAACAACGTATAACAATGCAAAGTATTCTGAATACTTTACATTCATGGTATTTTTTTTTCTTTTGATGAAGGAACAGTGTAGAACATCCAAAGAGTTCATTTCACAGCAATACAACTCATTTTTGCACGAAACTTTCATTAAATAAAAAAATTATTCAATGGTAGAATTATTGACAATGTAACTAAGTAAAAAGTGATAGTAATTCATACCTTGTATTAATCATTTAATTATATACTTCATTTCACACAAATGATGTGAATTCTAGAAATCAAAAACATGTATCTGTAATAAAAATGAGATTGGTATTGTGATAAGCACTATAAGGAAATACAAATTCAAAATTTTCACCATAATTATCAATATGCTATTTAGATTGAGGTCCTAGGCATACTACACATTTGCATATGATTTGTATAATCCTTTTCTTCTACATTATGTTCTTAGATACCTATATAGATAGCCTATGCCTCCATCTCATCATTAAACCTTGAAAATTGTATGTTAATATTTCAGTTTTGAGTTCATATTCTGTACATCTGCACTTTTTCAAGTTTTCATGGTATATAAATCTCTACTTAACGTTAGATACATTTTTGTTGTGATGAATTTCTGCCTTATTTCTGAACGCAATTAATGTGATTACACAATGGATTCCAAGACTCTAGTGGGCTTATTCTGCACATTTCCAGTTTAAATAACCAAATATTCTGCTTAATTTTTTATTTAAAGTATATATTAATATTTCTCAAATGCTGTTTTCTTATATTTTATAGATATGTAATAATGTTTCTATGACTTTATCAATCTATGAAAACAAGGGAGAGAAATGGGAAATGAGGACATACTCACCAGGGTAAACAGATCAGGGAATCACAAAATCACTGTAATAACTCTGGAGTCATAAACCGAAAAAATGGCTTTTACTTTTATTTAAAAAAAAATTTTAAATCTGTTTCTCCCCTTCCTTCTCCTCTTTCTCACTCCCTCTACTCTCTCTCTCTCTCTCTCTCTCTCTCTCTCACTCTCTCTCTCTCTCTCTCTCTCTCTCTCAGAATATAAATCTTTTTATAATGAAATCAATACGGACTTAAATTAGTGAAATGTTGATGTGACTTGTGGCTGCTAGTTTTATGTGTGCTCATGACTTCTAAGCTGCTACTTTGAGACATAAAAGACAGATCAAATGGTATGAGAAAGGCAGATTTTTGAAAAATCAGGACAGGGCAGTGAAGCACTAGAAGTGTGATAAAAATATGCCCTGAGGCCCCAACCCAATTAAACACATTTAAAGAAATGGGGTATTTCATATTAGTCTCACAGATTACTGACAGTTCCTTTCAAGTAGTTAATCAAATTCAGCTGAATTGCATCACCATCGCCAAATGCCATCTCTCTTTCTCCTGGCCTGATAGACTAAAGGTACTGTGGTAATGCATTAAAATCTTCTTGAACAGGGGTGTCCAAACTGCGACCCATGGGCCAACTACGGCCCGCAATCCATTTTACATTGGCCTACAGCAAATTCCAAAAATATATTTAGTTTACTTAAATAAACCAGGTGAGGCAATGCGTACTTCACCTCGAGGGAGTGGCCTGGCTGTTTGTGTGTTTTACCGCATATGGCCCTTGGTGAAAAACATAGAAAAGTTTGGACACCTCTGTTCTTGAATAAACTCTTTTGTTTATCTTCACTTTATAATTCCTGAGCTTGTCAACAGGCAAAGTAATTTTGTTAGAATGAAGAATGAATCATGCTTTATAACAGATGTCTTCAACCCCAGGTGTGCTTGTTCCTGAGGGATACAAAGACTTTCTAGAGACTGTATGGCACAGAATGCTTTAAAAGAATTGTGTACAAGATCCTCACCTCCCTGATGTATACCTGTCTGAAATTGATCTGATTGAGATTTCTGAAGTTCAGGTCTATTGAAAGTTTCTAAAGCTTCTTTCCCATCCCCACACTTTGCACAATTGCCATTCTTCCAGGTTACTAAAGAAAGGCAAATTGACCAACCTTTCAGAATTCTGTCAGTCCCATTGATATTCTTGGGCATCAGCAAAAAGGATAATTAAAAAACGTGTAGATCCTGAAGAAGGGTATATTGGTAGCAAAGCAATGTGACCTTACCAAAAACAAAACAAAACAAAGAAACAAACCTGAAGAATCAGTAACAAGCTCATTACAGAACTCCCTGTACCATTATCTACCTGTCACTCACTGCTATCTACCTACCTACCTACCTACCTACCTACTTATCTATCTATCGTAGAATTTGAACTCAGAAGTGAGATTTCATGAGGCTTGTATCAGCACCATTATTTTGAAATGAAAGCCACGATAAAATGTAAAATGTAATGAAATCAGACTTTTGTCTGACAGCAAGTAAAGTCATTTGGTTGGTCGTTTGACCAGGAGGAGAACTGCCAGGCAATGTGGATTTGATGGTAATTGTTTTCATAAATTGAATGAACTAAATTTAAAGCCAGATAATTGTAATAATAGTATCAACCAGAATAACAAAATCAATATTTAAAGCACATATACAAAATACCAGAAATGACCAGCTTTCTAGTTAAATTTAATGCAAAAAGTTAGAAATTACTTAAGTGGGCAGGAGATACACATTACTGTTTGAAATTCTTTTATGGGGCCCAGGAACAAAAATTTATGTAGAACAGTTTTTCCCATTTGAATGGACATGCTTTCTGACAGATTTTAAAAATTTGTTTATTTTAGATGAGTACATCATTACACAAGGACAGAATACACATCACAAGATTTACAGGTGATACATGGATTTGCAAGCTGCTGAAATAGAAATATGTGAAACTCTGTTTTGGACTCATGAAACATTAGGTCAGAAACTACTTTACAGATCTAGTCTGACACTCTTCTTTAGTGGTCAAGGACATTGAGATCCATAGAGAAGTCAATAGCCCAAGCCACATATAGGGTTGGTGTCAGAGTTGGGACCTGAACTTAGGTCCTGAATTGAACCTGACTCCAATTCTCTTCTTTTGATGACACAAAACTTTCCTTCTTTAAGCACAGAAAGTTTGTCATCCACTTAAAAATTTATAGGTTAATATTCAATAAATGGACATGCAAGAACAGTGGAGAGCTGTTCCAATTAATGTGTTCAGAAGTTATTGTGTCCATGTAAGTGAAGAACACTTCTTAGCATTATGGAAGCTATCATTACAAATTAATGGAAGCAGTCATAATTACATGCCTGATTGACTAGCTTTGTTTTACCAGCCTTCTAATACATTAAGTTGCTGTATTTCAAAGGGGATGCAATGTAACGAAGTATGTCTCAGTAGAATCTTAATACATTTATGTTTAGGGTAAGATCTTATTGGAAACAGAATCTACAGATTCATTTCTAATGTGTGTGTTCTGTCCTGTTTGTTTGTCTATATGTATTTGTTGGGTTCTTACTGAGATTTTTTTTTTTTAATTGGGAGAATATCTGTAACATTCTATGACATTTTCATTTCAAGATATGTTGATTACATTAACCAAAAGGTCTAAGTTTCTATGGCTGGTGTCAGCTCATTGCTCTGTTGATTTATTTATCTTCAGCTAAAAGCTTTATCTTTTCCCCAATCTTAATAGACTAATCTTTAACAAGAAAAGTTTAAGTGGTGTCTTCTTTAAGTAGGATATATCATGAACCAGTCCATTTCCTTGTCATTGTCTGTCGCAAATAAAATTATATTTCACTTTTAAAACAATCCTTGAAAATATTTACGTCAAATACAAATACATTTTTTAAATTTAAACTGTGTTTATACAAATATCAGTATAGTCTACTGTTTAAGAGCATGGATTTTGAAATTAGAGTTTTGGGCTTTAATTCTGGTTATACTATTGATTAGCTGTTAGACATTACGCAAGTGAAGTACTCCACCAAGCTATATAGTTTCTTCTTTTATAAAAATGGAGAAAATACTGTAGCTAGCCTATATACATATTTGTTTTGAGGATTAAATAAGGTAATCTTTGCAAAATGGTAGTGTATTTTCTGGCTATGATTCAGCATTCTATAAATGTTCTTCATCGTTATTATTGATTTATTAGTCAGTATAGCAAATGCCAAATGGGTTCCATTGCTTGAGAATCAGTGCAAGACCTACATTTTTTCTCTGTCTTATAAAAATATTTAGTCCACATTCATTCACTTCTTTACTAAATTGCAGTTATATTCTTTACCCATTAATATATAGTGTACTGCTCTGTATTTTTTAAGCATTAACTGTGTCATTCTAGATGAAATAAGTTCCTTAAGGCCAGGGTTCAGAATGCCAAATAACTCAAACTCATTGATTTACTGATTGAACATTAGAATGGGTACAAACGCTGATTTCTTAAATGGTAAAAACATAGAGTTTCTTTAAATATAATGTTACCACAGTTGAAAAACGGAAAATGTTTAAAGGCAGACATAATGAAAAAGATGCCAGCAATACAATTTTGCAATTTGCAAATCATGTACTTGAATACTAACAGACTGAGCAATCACCAAAAAAAGTAAAATGATGTCAGCAGTAGGGGAAATGTATAAGCAAGACCACATGCCTAATGGAACCCCCAAAAAGCTCAGACACTGGAAGCATGAAATATATATGAAGAAAGGACACTAGTCTGAGAACATGAAAACAAAAATAATTGTTTGAAAATTTGTAGAAGAACTTAGATCTCCAGACTCCATGTAGAAGACTAGAGATTTGTACTCTGGAATGTTTGGGGGGAAAAAAAATGGTGCTTTGGGAACCCAGGCATACTTGAAGGAGATTTTTATAATGAAAACTATGACAAACATTTCTTTTTCATCATTAAGCTTTAAAGATGCTACGGAAATTAACCAGCTCAAAGGGAAATCATAATGACCCAGCCACCTCACACTTCAGGGAAGTACACTAGTTAACAAGGTAACCCACTCCAATGATGCATGCAGAGATCACCCCCGCCCATTTCATAGAGTTTATTTATTTGAACATGTTTCCTAACATAACTGATAGAAAATAAAACAAAGAGATAAATAAAATACTCAGAAGAAGCAGTCAATTCAGAAAACAGATGACAACCTAAATAAAATAAACCAAAGACATTGTAATAAATGCCATTAAAGACCATACATGAATACATAAGTAAAGATATTTCTATGAGAAAAACACATTTAGGTTTTAAAATTTAGAAATTAAAAGACATTAGAAATTAAAAGTAAGATAGCATAAAACAAAATATAAAAGAAAAATGTTGAAAAATGAAGATGAGAAAAGGTTCCCCCAATTAGAACACATATAAACACACATCTTGAAAAGTGAGAGAACAATTGTAGGAAATCTAAAATTTAGGCCAAGCAGATCTACCATCTGAATAGTAAGGATGAACAAATAGCTGAAAAAACAGAGGCGTTACTTAGCAAAGAAATAATTTGAAAATGTTCAAAATTGAAAAGATTTATACAGGTATAAAGTGGTATAATATTTGAAGATAGGCTATGATAAATTAAAGATGGGCATTGTGAATGGTAGAACAACCCCTATAAAAATAAGTTGAAAGAAAGAGCTATACTTAATAAGCCAATAGAGGAGACATACAGAGGAAATAACAAATACACAGGAATATAAAAAAAATACTCAATAAATCTAAAAGAGTTTAGCAGAGATCAATTGGGACCAATAAAAAATAAATAGCAAACTATTACATTTAAACCCAACTACATCAATAATACATTAAATATACATTGTTAAATGCTCAAAATAAAAGATAGAGGTTGCCAAACTAGATAAACCCAATAAGTGTCATTTATAAGAAAACCCACTTCAAATACAAAAATGGAGAAATTAAAGTCTGGGATGGGAAAAGACATACAAAGCAAACAACAATCATAAGAAAACTGGAATGACTCTGTATAAGATGAAATGAATTTCAAGATAGTGATTATTGACATGGATTAAAGAGACATTTCGTATTATTAAAGTGGTGAACAATGAAAAGATTTGAGTTTCTAGATAGAAATAACCCACAAATATTCATCACAGTGTAGAATGCCCAAATCAGGCACATACATCATCATCAAATAGCAGAATTTGGGGCACAATGAAAAAGTTCTAAAATATAGACGGTGCCAAAAAAAAAAATGTATACACATTTTAAGAAAGGAAAAAACTATTAAAACTGTAATACTCAGTATACACCAATAACAAAAGATGAATACAAATCTCGTTTGACTTTTGCAGTTACAAGAGGTGCTCAAAGTGGTTACCATCAGTGTCTAGACACTTCTGATTACAACAGACTATTGCTTGAGCAGCACTGACCAAAGTGTCCACTTGTATACTTTTTTCTGGCACCCCTGGATTACACAGAAAAAAATCAATTTACATGAAAGGTTTAGAAAATTAAACATTATCAAGTTTCTGAGCAATAAATAATACTGGAAACTGGACAAGATTGAATAATGCTTTCATATTTTCCAATGAGAAATCTCCCATTAAAATTATTTTTCAAATACCAAGTCAGGAGAAAAATTGAGATATACCTTCTCAAAAAAAAAAATCTTATATATTGTCTTTTAAGAATCCCTGGAGGATATGCCTTATTAGAAGGAAAACAAGGGAGAGGAAGAAAACAAATGAATGACTGAACACCACAAAGTGATAAAGTAATCCCCAGGAGAAGACTGTTAGATTTCAGTAATGGCTGTACCTCAAGCCTAGAGAGTGATTGGTCCAGATTGAATCAGGACCAAGGCATGAGAGACCTATCTTTAAGAAAACAATGAAACTGATAGATAGATACTTGATAGGTTTAAATATGTGAAGAGGAGATTTATACTTTCTATCAGAGGCACATAGATAGTTAAGAAAATGAAAAAAAAAAGTATTAACTTCACAAAAGACAAAATGTTATACAAGAATTGAAATGTAATCATGATACTCGAAATCATTGAATTTTAGATGTTACAGGTCAGTATATAATAAATATTGGTTAATGTTTTAATGAGAATTATAATTATAGATTTCTAGGTTAGAAAAAGGAAAAGTATGTTTCTAATGTGTTGGAAGATGTGATAACTGAGATCTAATTTGCCATTTTAGGGAGACAATGGTGATCTCTGAATCTTAAATTCAATAAACACATAGTCATGTTATTTAAAAATATTAAGATACATTCTACTAAAAATTAAATGCTTTCCTTGAGGGATCAAAATGCAGGAAGGGATGAAGTAGGGCAGGAACTGCTGTTTTTTATTTTTAAAATGTGGCAGGACTGTTGACTTTTTAAGTTTTACACCAATGCAAACATTAAAAACATTAAAAAATATATTGTGATGAAAACTCTAATACACATAAGTGAAAATTATTATGATAATACAGTGAAGGAAATGATTAACTCCATCAGGAGGAGATGAAAACATTTCCAGAAAAAAAATAATAAAGTAAACCAGCTTGCATATGAATGAGGTTTGGGTAGGTTATATAACAGCATACAACTACGTATTTAGGCTGTACCCTGTACTGTAACTGGTCTTTGATTATTGTCATGTGACTTCTTTGAAATCCATGCATCCCAGCCTATGGTAACTAAATTAATCTAGATATGTATATTGAAACCATTTGATTGGTGCCACAGGGATTTGCTCCAAATAAAAATCACAATCGTTGCATCATCTTAGAACTTTCTGCCTATAAAAGTTTTCTTTCCACCAACTGTATTTTCTTCCTGATGCCTGAGGAATGGTACTTTCCCCCCACTACACTAATATTCCACACTACAGAGGAGCGATAGGCTTTAACTGCAGCACATATGTTTGAAGACAAAACATTGAATTCTAAGTGTTTTATGTAGACTTGCAACATGCTGTTTGCTAGAAATTAGAGTCTGGTAAGTGAGTCTTTCAACATTTTAGAGCAACTTCCTTTTGCCTAAAACAAAATGGCTGTCATTTCTCACCATGACAAACTATTTATTGCAAACTAAAATTTCTGTCTACCTATTTCAGACTGCCTCCAGCAGGGGAACTTACAAAGCTATTGAACTTTTGCAGTAATATGGAGTTCTGACAGTGATTTTGGCGGTCTCTTCCATGAGGTTATTTTTTGGAGTATATGTTTGTATTTCTGTCTGGAAAAAAAAGAAAAATAGGAAAGCAAGTAAAAATATGTGGTAAAGAATGAATGGACACATAAAGAAGGGGGAAAAATAGGTGTAATTTTGAGGCTTATAGAATTAGTACAAATGAAAAAAATTCTAATAAGTTTTCAGTTCTTACGAGCTATGAGTTCTAATTATTACATCAAAACTAGGGTATTTCCAAATTAGAGTTGATAAATTGTCTTTGAGTGAAACTTTCTTTGGAAATATCAAATACACAGGAAATTGG
Organism: Rhinolophus ferrumequinum; assembly: GCF_004115265.2. Classification (NCBI taxonomy): domain Eukaryota; kingdom Metazoa; phylum Chordata; class Mammalia; order Chiroptera; family Rhinolophidae; genus Rhinolophus; species Rhinolophus ferrumequinum. The sequence continues at coordinate 34,989,747 of NC_046296.1, read as the reverse complement.
AAAGAGGCTGGAATAAATGCTCATTGAATGCAATTAAACAATGACATTTTTTAGGGCACTAGAGAGGCCTGGGATAGTAGACACAATAAAATTTTAGGTAACTAATGCTGAAAAGTAAATTTTGAGAAATTGGTTAACTATTTTTTTTAATTGAGAAATATTAGAAGCATTAACTATAGCAGTATTTAATTTCTCATGAAGAATCTCTCTATTTCAAAAGCATTAAAATGCAAGATTAAAAAAAATGACAACCAAATTATGAACACAATGTTGGAACACAAGTCCTTGCAAGTGAAACCATCTGGTGCTATAAGCAATGAGGAAGTGAGAGTGGCCCACAAAAAAAGGATATATGATAAAGGCTGGAGTTCTAACAGGTATCAGGGCCTAATGTTCAGAAGGAACCTGGCACTGTTACCCTTGCCTAAAATTTAGAACTGTGAAAACACACACAGAGGTTGATGATTTAGCACAAAAAGTCTCAGGTTGCCTGACATAAGAGGGGAACACACTTAGCCTTTGGAAATCACAATCCATGAATGGTGTGAGTGAATGCTGGACCAAATAGCTGCAATGACAAAGGAATGAGGCAGGATAATTTGGAAGTTCATCAAAAAATGATCTGAAAGGAGTGAATTCTATGTGACGCAAAACCTGTTCTGTACAGAAACCTCTTTAATTCAGGACATAAGCAGAACATGCAGAAAAGATTAAAAAACAGGAAATCTAATTTTAGGGATTAACACTTTAGGGTATAAACACTTTGCATTCAATTCAACAAAGACATTTTAAATACACAAGGATCTGAGTTCAAATTTCACTAAACAATGCTGAAAGAACTGCTAAAAGTTTTCATTAGCAAGAAGGAAAATAAGGCCAGCAAATAGAACTGATGATGGCAGCAATGGCGAGTAAGGAATATTTAAAACATATGGGATAATTTAAATAAGTATTAGGCATAAAATAATAAACAAAATAATTAATATATAATGATAATATGTTGTAAATAAAATTCAGGCAACATAACGGTAAAAACATGGAATATGTAAGAGAGATTTTAGGGAAAACTCCGAGGTTCTTTCAGTGTTAGGAAAAAGGACAGAGATGATTACATTTAGATTTTACTGGCAATATATAGTTAGTTTTAGTCAGAATAACTTAAGTGCTGCAACAGACAAATCCAGTAATATCAGTGGCTTAATAATAATTCATTTCTAACTTATGAAAGTCTAATGGGAGTAGGAAGCTCTCCTCCCTCTTGAATCTATGCATCTGGAACATATGCCCTACAAAGTTATTGCATCATGGAAAGAGAGGTACACTGGCTTTTAATGGACATACCTTTGAAGGAAACTAATCTGTTCTCATTGTCCAGCAGCTATTGCTCTCAAATGGTTCCAATCTAACTGCAAGGCAGTCTGGGAATAGAGGGAAACTCAAAGGATATTTTGTGAGTTATAAAGTGCATATAAATAAATATTCACCAAAGAATAACAATAAAATGTTCTGCATCCAGACTAATAGAGGATTTACTGAAATAAAGAAAACAATAAATCCAACATGGTTAAGAAAGGAAATGTAACAAAGAAAATTGTTAAATAGAAGATACAAAACAAGGTTGTATAACTAGCTCTAAGCATGTCAGAGAAGCCAATAAATTTAAATTCATGTAATTCTCTCATTAATAGATAAAGGATCTTATTCAAAACATCAGTCTGTTTGCTTTTTGCAAGGGACATACCTAAAATATAATGATACAAAGATTAAAATGGGAGTATAAAATTAAGTAAAATTCAAGTGTATGTAACATTTAATATTAGAACATTAGAATATAAAATTAAAACAATAAAGCAAAACTTGGCATATCTTAATGAGACAGTGTGTCATAATATAATAAGCATGACCTTATACATCAAAAAAATAACAACAAGATCTGGTACTATAGCAATTAAATTTGAGAGAACTATTATCAAAAATGACCAATCCAAAGTCAGAAGTGAGATTCTAAAACATATTTCTCACAGTGATGTAGTTGAGAAAGAAAGCACTGAGTAAGGATATAGAAAATAATATAAAGACATAGAAATCACCAACAATACGAAACAAATTATTTGAGAATGAAACTTTAGGAAAAGGCTGATAAAGAGAAACATGAAACTACAGACTTAAGCACTAAAGTAATTAAAAAGGGGAAATTCTAATGCAAAATATTTTAAAAAGTAAGCGAATATTATGCTTAGTAATTTTGAAAACTTACATGTACACAATACCAGCGAAAGTATAAAAATTTGACACAGAGGGACATAAAAAACTGAAATTAGTCATTAAGGAAAATGAAATAGTAAAAAATATCCTTCATAAAAGCCTCAGATATTTATAGTTGACTTTTAACAAGCAATCGTGGAAAAAATATTTACATACAAAAAATAATGAATCTTCCCACAAATGTGATTTTTTTGTTTTGTTTTTTTGTTTTGGCTAACTGAATCTTGACAAAAAAATGGGATAGGATAGATACCTAAGAAAATTGTGATGCAATAAATATGAAATGCTAAAATCGTACATAGCATATTAGACAATTACAATTGGCAGACTGTATAAAAACAGCCAAAAATCAATCATATACTGAAAAGGATGGATTGACTTCAGGAATGTTAGGACAGTTTAAAATTAGAAATGTATAATACACGATTCTCCCTGACAGAAGTTAAATATAAAAAGCACATAATCATGTCAATAGAAGCAGAAAAAAAATCAAATTCTATACTTTATCATGCAGTAAATGCTTGGTAAACTAATAATAGATCTAACAAGTACAGGATAGCTATGAAAAACCTATACAAAACAAAGATTCAATAGTGAAATGTCAGGTACATTTCCATTACTTAAAAAAAAAAAAAAACAAGATAAAGATAATTGCTATATATTGTATATCTTCCATTTTGTCTATCAGGGCAGTTTCCTAAAGCAGAGGATAAAACTTATTTTACCCTCTCTGTACTGGGGACACAGAAGGTGATGATTGGAATTGTCAAGGAGTCTAGGACTTTAGAAGGATGTGAGAAACACAGAGTTGTGACTACGGATGCTGTTTCATTACAAAATATTTGCAAACGCCTGAGCTATGTAAACTCAGAATGAAACTCTTGGAAACTGTGGAAACGTAGTAGCTGGACAGCTAAAGTATCAAGCAGAGATCCCGGCCACCTCTGTGCTGAGGAAGTAGAGTTCAAATCCTGTCAAGGTAGAGGCCTTTGTCAGGACTTTCACTGACAATACACAAAAGCTACAACTTCAAGTGTAAGAGATTTATCAGAGAAGCAGGAGTCACAGGAATATGGGTCACGTATGTGGGACAAAAAATAAGAGTTAAGCGTAAGGGCAAATCTGAAAAAGGCCACCTCCGACAGAGCTTGAAGGTAAACTGATTAACATATTTTTCCACAACACTGATTCAAGCCAAACGAATATTGAATTCTCTTTGGAAGGAAATATTAGCACTGGAATATGCAATTTTTAAAAATAATATCTGCTTTTAATTAAACTTACCAGCCATTATAGAGATAGCAGACCAACTGTCTAAAGATAATCAAGAAAAAAGTAGAAAATAGAAACAAAGAGGAGATCCAAATATCGGGTCAATATGTTTGAAAAATCGAGTAAGAAAGAATTTTACCTTGAAATTGACATATATGTACAGGAATAAAAGAATCAAATGGAAATTCTGGAAATGAAAAAACTACAGTAATTGAAGTGAATACAGCAGAAAATAAGTGATGCATATGGATCACATTGGATAAAATCTAATATAATTTATTTCAGTAACTGAAAATTAGAGCTCAATATTTTATGAGATTTCACATTTACCAACTTTTGTGCTGATGAAATGATATATTTTGGTAAATCCAAGTAAATTATGACTGAAACCCTTCTGGTTTATTTCTAGTTTGAGCCATAATGGTTTTCACCCTAAATACTAGGAAATAGCACCAGAACTGTACCTTTTATTAAATTATTAGCAATTTTTAAAAAAGATTTTAAATTCTTCATGATTTGAGTCTAGACCTAGTAAAAGGAGAAGGGAAATAATCAGGAGTAACTCAAAGTATTGTATAAAATGAGCTGGTAAAGAAAATACAAATAGTTCAAATTTTGACAGAGGCATTTAGAATACCAGACACATAAATATAAGCTTTAGATTTGATTAGAAAGAAAAATTTATCTCTGAAACATTTCTTTCTCTACAAAATCTGTTCCTTGAGAACCTATTAACCCAAGTAATATTATATCATTTTTTACTAGTTAACATATCTGTATATAATTGTTCTCAAAATTGTTTCCTGCTAGGTTTCTATCATGCCATCTGCCTTCATGTACAGAATTTTCCTTTAATGTTTTTTTTTTTTTATCAACAATTCCTATTTCTGATGGCTCATAGAGAATGATTTTATAATTCATTTCCAAATATGTGACATAATTAAGTGAAATCATAAAAAAAACTTTTAGCAGGTGTACCTACTTATAGTTTTGTTGAATCATGTTTTTATTTGGAAACTTTGGAGGAATGTTGACTATAAAGAAAACAAAGACTCGACTCACAGTCTTGTTCTGACAGGACACGTCGTGAAACTAATGCATCAAAGACTTACCCTATATGCTTCCTTTTGTGATGTTTCCTGAGATCAGAGAATGCAGAACATTCTCCATAAATATGCATCAAGTACAACTATTTGATGTAAACATTATGCAGAAACATTAAGAAAACAGAGCTGTATGTAACCTTGCAATATAAAATACACCCACCAAAAAACAAATCATTGTTTCAAAAAGAAGTCATGTGTTGCATTTTAGTCGTTTGTGAAAAATGAAGACCAGTAGTACAATTCTTGAAATATGGCACTTATATGTATTTAAGTTATTAAGAAGTCACCCTCACCTATTTCCTAAATCCTCAATTCTTTCTCCTCATTTTCTCTATAATACAATTTATTCTTTCAAACTAGAGGGAATTTTTCAATTTTGAGCAGATGTAAATCCGAATTGTGCTGTCAGGGATGCAGTTTTGGCATCTACTCTACAGCGTAGATGAAATAACTCTCTTCTTGAGAAGTGGATAGTCCTTTCTAAAGGCAGGTTTTCTGGGAAGTAGTGGACCTTAACTTTTGAGCCCCTTGGATGATTGTTCAGCATCCAAGGAAGAGGGCACTTGACAGTGGGTTCTCATGATAATATATTTTGTGACAATTATGGTATTATATTAACCTTTAAAATTTGTAATTATTTTGCTATTTTTTCATTATGCAAAATAAATATGGCCATTTGTTCCTGCTTTTGTACTCATTATTTGTATTTTTATTTAATGAGCAACCGCCCAAATTATGTAAATTTCACACCCTTGGTTCCTGCCTAGAACTTCGTCTTCTCATTTGCAGTGGGGAATGTAGGCTCTGGCTAGGGACTTATGGTAACTCAGTGTTCTTTTCGCAGAGTCGTCCTTTTTATATTACCGCCTATGAATATCAAGCCCAGCTGGCTGGACAAGTAATTTCTCTCAAACCAGGGAGCAGGGAAAAAGAATCAGTATGATTCTCTTCTAAATGCTGTTACATCAGCACTACTAATACATCCCATTTGTTTATTTTCTGATTAGGTAGGCAGTCTTTGATTGAGAACCCCCAGGAGTTCAGAAGTTTTTGAAAGAAGTTTGCAATCCATAATATAAAGAAATTCACAATGAGGTTATATTCGTTTGTGTTTATTTTATATAATTGTCTTTTTTATTTGTTACACTTGAACCCAGAAGTCGAAGTGATTTTAAGAACTCTCAGTTGCAGCCTTACATTGTGTTGAAAAAGTGTTCTGTAAAGACGCCATATAATAAGGGAATAGGTAATTTTCCCCGAGTACATTAATATTTTCACTACTACTGTCCCTCTCTTTAATTTTTTCTCCTTTTTTAGATGGCTGGAAAAATAAACTATTTAAAAACAGAAAGAAAGAAATGAACTATGAAACAATTAGATGAACACTTTAAATTTTACCTACTTTTATACAGAGTTCCTAGTAGATATGTTTTCCCAAAAGTACTCAACAATTGAGTCTGGTGCTCAAAGGCAGAGTAGGCTAACTATGGATGAATGTGAAAATGCCTTACGCATTTTCTATGGTCTTAATCGATGGAGCTCGTTTTGAGGGTGCCTTTCCTATTGACCAGAAACTTAGCTCATTAGACCAACTCACAAAGTGACCTTTTTAAAGAAAGAGTTTCCAATACATTTGTTCATGTTCCACACCACTAAAAATCATGCTATTTGACACTAAGTACAATAATTTTTGATAATATACAGCGGGTATCATTTTAAGTATAGTAAATGGGATTTCAATTTTAGGCACTGTTTATAAGGCATTTCTCCTTACATTATTCTAGATATGAATCAAAGATAGAAAATTGCGTGCAGAAGTTTCTTTCAAAAGCCAATTCAATAGCCACATTTAAGCTCAAATAGTCCCTTTTTTAAATTTTTACTTTTTTAAAAAAATTATTGGGGTGACAATGGTTTGTAAAATTACATAGGATTCAAGTGTACAGTTCAGTAATACATCTATATCTCACATTGTGTGTTCACCACCCGGAGTCAGTTCTCCTTCCATCACCATATATTTGACCCCATTTACCCTCATCTAGCACCCCCTCTCCCCTTACCCTCTGGTAACCACTAAACTATTGTCTGTGTCTATGAGTTTGTGTTTCTTTATTTGTTTGTCTCGTTTCTTTGTTGCTTTCAGTTTTATATCCCACATATCAGCGAAATCATACTGTTCTTGACTTTTTCTGTCCGACTTATTTTGCTTAGCATAATCCAAAGTCTGACAATTAAGTTTGTGAACTTACACTAGAAAAAGTGCTACATACTCATATACCCAGGAGAGGGATTGCTGGGTCATATGATAATTCTATTCTTAATTTTTTGAGGAACCTCCACACTGCCTTCCTTAGCGGCTGCACCAATCTGCATTCCCACCAAGAGTGTATGAGGGTTTCTTTTTCTCCACACCCTCTCCAACACTTCTTATTATTTATCTTATTGATGATAGCCATTCTGAGTGAAGTAATAATAGCATACTAGTGTTTTTTTTAAATTAATTTCCACATGTTAACTTTATTACAGGTAGTTCATATATTAGTCTGTCCTCATTTTACTCTACAGTTAACAAAAACATCCATTTTAACACACTATGCATTATTTCCTATAGAGTTTTAACTTATTGTGTTCTAAAGAATAATCAGTAACAACACAACTCAGTTCACGTTGAGAAATAATTGAGTCTGTACCATGGAAAATAGTGAGATAGGTGAATAAAAAGAATAAGAATAGATGCGTTTGATACTATTACAGGTGACCCCATTGGTTAGTGAATTTCTTCCAAAAATTCAATTAGGACTCTCAGAGAGCCATTTCATCATTATCATAATATCAGGAAAAGTGAGGGCTAAACATGTAGTTGTTTGTGTTCATGATGACCATGGAATAGCATTTGGAAGACTGAAAATTATTAAGTGGTTACGTTTGGTCTCTGGATTCATACCGTCTAGGGACAAATCTTGAGATTATCTTATACCAGAATGAAAGGTACATTTTCAAATGTTCCTTTGTGTGGTATTAGAGAATTTACTCAAGAGAAATGTGTTTCAGTTTCCTCTCTCTAAAATAGGGATAGTTATAGGGTCTAGTCCTTAGAATTGTATTAGAATGGTGCCTGACAGAGAATGTTTAATAAATGATGCTGTTTTAGCATTTTGTTGTTGTTGCTTTGTCACATTAGAAAACCTCTCTCATTTATCCCACCATATTATCAAAGTGAAATAGGGATCATTATTTCTTGGAATCCTGTTCAATTTAATTCAGAATTATTTAGATATTATTCATCCAAACGATTTCAAATTTTTGTTTATATGATTTTAAAATGATTATATTTGAAAATGTACCTTTCATTCTAGTATAAGATAATCTCAATTATATATAAAAATGGATAGGTCTGATTTATATTTTTATTGGGAAGAGATAATGACTTTCTAACACAAATGATGATGCTTGACATTTGCTTCTTTTCATTTTTTATTTATATTTTGTTATTTTTATTTTAAAAATAAAAAGAATTTTTTAAAAATAAAAAGTCAACTATTCAAACAGATTAAAAACTATATAGTTTTTTAGGAATGTTGTAAAATGCCCATTCGAATGTTGGTTATAATTTAAAATATTTTTATTATTGATGAAATAATTACCACAATTAATGCCATTAAAATACTATTTGAAGCACCTGAATCTATGTACTTTCTGTTGAATCCTAGTTAAATGTTTCATCCAATACAAAGTACTGTTATATAAAAATATGATTCAAGACTTTTCTCATGTATAAAGTAAGAAGAATTTTCAATGACTAGTTGCCTGGCTTTCAGATTCCAATGCAAGGATGTTGTTACAGTTTAATATTTCACTTTTCCAACAAGAATGATGAGTGCACTTCTCGAACTAAAATTTGAAATATTTAGGACTAAAATCACTCTATTACTTGCAGGCTATTTAACAAGCACATGAATACGTATGTTCTTGTTCTCTGTGCTGTGGTTTCTGAGATCCATAGAGCAGGAGTCACTTACCAGCTCTAGTTTCATAATTAAGATCTGTAACTTTGATATGCCTGGGATCTAGGGATCAAATCTGTTCTTAGGAAATTTTTGAAATCTATCTTGTATTACAACTAATTCAGCATCAGTTGTTCTTTCTGCTATTCCTACTTTTACTCCAGGACCCAGAGAAGTTATAACCTCTTTCTTTTCCTCTGATTAAAACTCATTCTTCATGTCCGTGTTCATGAACTCTGTCTTTAACTTGTTCTTCCACTGATAATTAGCCCAGGACCTCAGCACTTTTCCTTTATGGCAAATGCCCTATCTTTCTTATCTCCAGCTCCTGAAAGACCAGAAGTGAAAAATGACCTCAGGGCCCTAGTCTTTGCTTCCAGTTCTCTGCAAACTCTACTCCATCCCTTCCTGAGTATCCACATGTCCTTTGTTCACAGACTCCAAATTATTAGGTTCCACCTATATGCAATTTGTACACCCTGCTCCTTTTGACCTGCTTGGCTCAAGGGTTATTCCCATAATCACCTCAGGTCATATTCTACCATTTTCCAATTTGTGTATCTGGTAAGAGCTTCTAATACTATTGTGTACTTATTATATACTAGTCACTGTTTTAGTGTTTTGTGCATATTAATTTATTTAATTTTTGCATCGAACCTAGGGGATTGCAGTTAGTTTCCCAGTGTTATATGTGAGTAATGGAGTCATAAAAAGGAAGGGCATTAGGTCTATGGTTAAAAAGTCCACATAGAGTAAAGCTGGGATTTGAGTCCATGTGATCTGACCACAGGGTCCATATGGTCAACCACTGCGCTTCTGCTTTCCGGCTTCTCTTTTTCTGTTCATCTAGACTTGGTCACTACCCCTAGCTTTCAGCTCCCTTTTGAAAATGTACATTTTTTCAAAATGCTAGAGATATGTCTTAGAGAAGCTGCAAATAGGAATCTATCTTACCCTTAATCCAGTATCTCTGTTGTCTTTTTTGGGGTGAGAAACCTTTCATAGGTTTTCACACGTTTAGTTATAAGCAAACCTAAGTTTCTAGTGCTATAGCTAGCGTATGTTAATATCAAAGTACTAGCCAGTACTGAGCACTTATTAAACTACATATATATATATATGTATATATATATATATCTGTAATCCATATATATATTATACATATATATGTATAATATGTATATGTATGATATATATGTATAATATATATCATATATGTATATGTATAATATATATGAATTTCTTTGAATTTCTTTCTACTCTTTTTTTTAATTAAATAGATGAATCCCAATAATTTTTTTAAAGGAATACATTATTTTTGAGTTACATGTCAATAAATGGTGAACTAAACATTTGTTTATGATGCCAAATCTCCCAAATATGTTTTATAAATACTACCTTCTGAGACATCCCTGGGCACAAGATATTGTTATCAGCATTTTTATTGATTTTGGAGACGATGTTATTCTTTTCTGAGACTCCAATGTTGGACAGTATTTGGCCAATTTCTCTGTTACATTTTACCGCAGAAAGGACGGCAAGAGAAATATCCGATTACTCATGTGGTCTTAACAAAGGATTACTATTAGGGAAACTAAGTTGAATTTTTTAAAACTTTTCTTTCAGAGTTTATTGGAGATCGAAAGTGATGAAATGCAAGTTGCTTTGGGTGATTAGAAAGGAAACCAGTGTAGAAGATAAAGTCCCTGAGTGCTAGTATCTACTCTTCCATCGACAGAATGATTCTCTCTAATATTGTGAAAGATTTTTAGCCACTGTGAAATGAGATGGTGGGACTAAGTCATTTCAGAAGCCTTTTCTAACACAAAATGTATATTCATGATAGCAAAAATAGCAAGGAACTACCCTAATTATAACATTTAGTCAAAAATGGTCTGCCCTTCGGCAGGATAAATGTTGACTATTAATATGATTTCTCTACTTACACATGCTTTAGGAACATCTCCAATTAAAACTGTCCCTATGTTGGTATTTAAACATCTTTACTAATTAAATTATTTCAAAATAAGGAATGTGTCTTTACTCTTCAGAACATTTTGTATTTTCAATTAATTCCCTACTTCCTACCATAGAATTTCAGATCAAAAGCTTCCTAGCTTTAGAAGTCATTCATCAGATACAGAGGACAGGTGGGGTTAGAGGGCAGATGGGTTTGTGGTTTTTCCATTTCATTTCTTCTCTTAGCCTCCCAAGAAAGACTCTGCAGACCATGGTCTTGTTAATACTACAGAGCAGGAGTCAGTTTCTGCATCATTGACGTTAGTGATGAGTGATATATTTGACAAAGGTTAGGAAGCCCTTAGAACCATTTGACAGCAATGATCACTGAAGATAGAAGTGGTTTCCCACTCATTTTTCTGGAAATAGAATAGCAACATCTTTGCTCAAGAGTTTCCATCTGACTTAGAAGACCTTAACCCCATTCGAATCTGTCAATATTTTACTCATTTTCTGAAGCTCAGTATAAATAATAGTCTTTGTCCCAAAACTTTTATCTAGTTGGAATTCAAAATATTTCTTATACAATACCAAAAACAAAAACAAAAAATCAAAAGACAAAATAAAAACAAACAAATAAATAAAAATCCCAACAACTCTGAGATATAAGAGCCTTTAATTGTAAGCCTGCCGGAATACATCCTGTAAATATATTTTTGATTTTTACTTATTTATTCTTGTCTTATCTTCCCAAGTTGTCAGTAGAGGAGGGCTGAAAACTATAATCTTACACTGTTAAATTCTGTATCCTCAAAATGTCTATCGCAGTTTAATTAACAAGGTAGAAACTTATTCACTGTTAGTTGAATTGCACTGAAATGATTAAGGGGATGACACATTGAGTTAGGAGACTCTTAGTTCAAAACTTGTGTCCTCGACACACAACTGGGTTTGTAACCTTCATTGACTGAAGTTCAGATTTACTGGCAGATGATTTTGCTCCCTGCTCTCCCCAAAAAGTTCTTCTATTTCAGTTCATCTTCTACCTATAGTACTTAGAATAGGTGAAACCACTTGATGTGCCAAATATCTCATCACTTTTCAATTAATGGTTGACAGTCAAAAATAAATCAGTAAATAAATAATGTACTGATTTTACAAACAACAAATCACTGCTCTATGTGTTGTGGGAAAGGGAAATTTCTTCCAAGAACTTACAATTGAATGGTAGAGATGCGTTGGAGCAAAAGACTTAATCCAGATGTAAATTTAAATTGTTTCAGTGATTATTATGTTAGCAAAAGTAGCTATGGAGATCATTCCCTATAAGTTTGTGTTATAGATTGCACTATAATTAGAAAACACATCATACTTATACAGAAAGGAAACAATTTCCAATGCAACAACAATACAAAGATGACTTGGAATATCAGGAAAAAAGTGAAATAGCTGTGAGTTAGTTTGTAAGAGAATAAGAAGGTACTGCGCTTGGCCTGGAATAATGGATCGGAGTAAGATTATCAGGTTGGGTGAGTGTAGGTTGATACAGGCCATTCAGGCAAAGATGAACTACAATTAAATGTGTTATATAATATGGAGTAAAAGTCATTTGAACATACCCAGATGTGAAACCACCACACAGAAACTATCTCTATGAGAAAAGCATATGTCAACCACTGAAGGGAGTTTGAAAAAGGAGAGTGCTGAAAGCTAGATTAGATGAGGAGGAAAAACTCTCATCTATGAACGGTACATACTTCCGATTACGACACATTGGTAGTGCTGAAGTCAAATCATACTCAGCGGGTTGTGACAGAACAGACACCCTGCTCAACCCGCTTCTACAGAGAAACAGGACAGTTGCACTGATTAACTGAGCAGAATGTCATACATCTATGATTTAGGTCCTCCAAAAGTATACTCTCAAGTTCAGGGATTTATGCAGCATTTAATTCTAAATGGCCCATTCAGATGTATAACAATATAAATGAGTATAAATTTAACTGAGGAATTTAACCATGATAACTGTGAAAAATCACCAAGAAGTAGCAGCTCTCTCTGCAACACTAATACTAAACATAGGGAGAGGAATATAGAAGATAGAGGTATATCAATAACATTAAAGTGATCTAGGAATACAAGGTTAGGTGAAATATGTAGATACAGACATTTAGCATAGAATAAAAATGTCAAACTTATCAATTGAGGGTTACGCTTTTTGTAGCAAAGTCATTTCAGAATTAATGTGAAAAAAATTTGCTTTTAATATTTAAGAGGCTGTGTACAGTAACTACAAGTGATAGGTGGTTTTATAGCCTTTATCTGTTAGGTTGGTGCAAACGTAATTGCAGTTTAAAAGGTTAAAAATAATTGCAAAAACTGCATTATGTTTGCACCAACCTAATGGCAGTGAGGCTCACAAATCAACCAGATACAACTCCAAGGCCATTTTATTGACACCCCGTTCTTCTGATTCTTACTTAAATGCAAAACTAGTGATTTTACTTGGGGATTAATTTGTGTATGACGTGAACATCCTTTGGTAACATTACAGAAGGACTTGTGGAACATTATGTGCCACAACGTTAATTACACTCTCATATACTTATCCCACTTAAAACATATTTAAAAATTAGAATATAATATCTAATGTCAGAAATTAGATTCTCAAGTAGCAGATTAGTTACTAAGCCATATGATGAAAAGTGCCAGTGAACTGTAGTTTTGGATTGTTTCAGATTTTCAATTTTAAGTAAAAATAAATGTCTCCTAAACACTCAATGATATTATTTTACATCCACTAATAGAAACAGCATCCACATCTATTTCAAAGAACAGAAACACACTGCCGTGTTTATTTGTTCAACATAACGTGGCCGTGTTTCAAAACAGAGATTTTATTTGGAACTCTCATGACATGTTTGTTTCCCCCTTACTGCAGAACTTCCTTATACATATCTGTTATTTAAAACATGCTTTTCTACCCGGAAAAAAAAAATGTATTATTACCTTGAGGCTTGTTTTTTTTCTTCGGAATGGAATCACCAGAGGTGATGCCCTACCTCACCTTTTATCACTATTCATGGCTGAGGAAATAAATTGTACTATGCCACTAGTTTCTGTGTGACCACTAGTGTTTTATTTCAGAAACATGTCTAAATTTTACCTCTAAAAGAAACTTATAATACCCTTTTAATGAAATGGTCCTGAGTATTTACTGAGATATTTTAACTTAATGCCTAGCATGAGGTAGGAAGAAAACGCATGTTAGCTTCTCCTTCTTCCTATTTTATGTGTCCCAGGATGTAACATTTTAAGTAAGAGTATCTTGTCTCCAAGAATGCCACTTTTTAAGAGTGCTGCTTTTTAATTTTCAGAAAGGGTATGATACTTTAAGACACTCTTTTTTGATAATTTTGATGCTCTTTAAACATACAGCATTTCATTTTTAAAATCATTTTATTTCCAGTATGCAGCAGTATTTCTATCTTGGCAGGTTGTTGCTAAGAATGGAGAGGAAGACTGAGAGTCAAGGAGCAAAATGTGAAATTGGGTTAGGAGTAGGATAGGAGAATTCTGGAGCTGGGGAAGGATTATACTTATAGGAAGATCTAGATCTGAGAAAAGCGGAGCATTTGATTTGGTTGAAAATTTGCTTGAATTAGAAGGGACGCAATGCCTTCTATGTTTCGTCAGAAAGTGTGATCACTGAAAAATAATGTGGGTCATGGCTTCAGTTATAGTTCTTTTTACTTAAATCAATGTACTGCTTAATCATGTTTGAATGAATATGATTCCAGGGATCCACCTTCAGAGGTGTATTGTGGATACATTGCTGTACTGCTATTGGCAATAAGTGTGTTCTGATATAGACATTCATTCTTTGGCATTTCTCTTCTGAGCTTATGATGGTTGTGATCATGAGGAGAGTGTTTATGGTGATGAGGTTTATCATTAAAGTCATTATTGATCACCTATTATGTACCAATTATGTATCTATTATGTACCACTGTGCTAGGTGCTAAGAACATATATGATAATACCCCTACCAGCCAACTGAATGAGACATAAAAGCAAATAGATACATAAAATATATTGAAACGGGTGCTATGCTAAGAGTTTATCTTTGGTTACTGCATTTCGTGATCTACAAATTCCATCTTGTGGTGCATCAGGGAAGATTTCTTTGGGAAGAAAAACATCTGAGCCAGTTTCTGAAGGAAGAATACAAGACATTCAGGAGGAAGGGTGTGGACAAGTGTGTCACAGGCAAAATAAGTGTCTTGAGCAAAGACCTAAGTTATCACATGAGTGTTAAACTTTAAGTGATTTAATTTGCCTCAAATTCAGAGTTCCAACAGGGGAATGGAAAAAAGATAACATTGAAGAGGAAAAATAAAACCCACCCACCCTTCCTTCTTTCCTTCCTTCCTCCCTCATTTTTCCTTCTTTCCTTCTTCTCTATTTTTCTTTCTTATTTCCTTCCCTCTTCTTTTTTCTTTTCAATATTTTTTTCTGGAGATGAACAAGCATCCCTACCAAAAGCTAGCTTGAAATCAAAGTTATCAGCTCTGATATTTATCTTTATGGAATCATGGTATCCCCTAAGAACTTTATTAATGCAATTGTTTCTCATTTTCTTTTATTTTTTCTACTGTCTTGCTCTTTCACCTAAATGTAATTTATATATAGAAAAGTAATTG
This sequence comes from Rhinolophus ferrumequinum, assembly GCF_004115265.2. Taxonomy (NCBI): domain Eukaryota; kingdom Metazoa; phylum Chordata; class Mammalia; order Chiroptera; family Rhinolophidae; genus Rhinolophus; species Rhinolophus ferrumequinum. The sequence goes on along the minus strand of NC_046296.1, from coordinate 34,974,438 downwards.
AAAACTAGCCAGTCTTTGTCAATGTAAAAAGAATTTAATCTGTATTTTATGAGGTATTTACAGCTGACCAAGTTTCTTCTGTTAACAAGTCCCCAGGCCACTTTCCTATAGATGGGATTTAGCTCTGTTCTTTAACTAAAACGCACACTGAATTTCTCATTTGCCCTTAAGCTCCTTGGCCCAGTGACACTCCACTTTAAGTTTAATCAGACAGAAAACTCACAAAAGCTCTAGTCTCAAGTGACCACTTTGACTTTTCTTTTTTTTTTTCCCCTGAAAGCATGAAAAGAAGAAATTTCTCCATTTTGTGCACTCAGTATATGATTTTCTACACACCTGTGTACTGTGTTTGTTTCAAATCCAGGGTGACCTAGGTTAATGTCACCTCTGTCAGTGGAAACACTGGCCCTAAGCTTTGCAGCCACCATAAGCAGTCATTTCTAGTGGCTGTCTCCCTCAGAGTGTAATTTCCATCAGGGATTTTTCTGAAGAGAGGCAAAGTAGGTGTGAGAAAGACTGGAAAAGCTGCTTAGTAGGGTTTGACTAAAGAAGAAACTGGATTTGGCTCATTTATTAAAGCCACGGTTATTGTGCAACAAGTGTTCTTAAGACAAGAAGGCAGATTTCTTCTCCAGGCTCTGGAAACCACTTATGTCCTGCACCTCACATCCTCCCATGTATGCATGATGGGCTTTTCAGTCAATGTTAGAACACTCATAGAGATTTTTCCCCCCTAACAGTTATACGAAATCCAGCGTAGTTTTAAGGCATTTACTATTTTTCTTTTTTTAATTTCAGGTTTACCGAGGTATATATGACATATAAAATTGTAAAATATTTAAAGTAAACATCATGGTGATTTAGTATACACATTGTGAAATGATTCCCACAGTTTAATTAATTAACACATTCATCACCACACTTACATGTGGAATCTAAAAAAAAAAAAATCAAACTCATAAAATTAGAGTAAAAAAGTAGATGCCAGGAGGTGGGGTTTGGAGGAAATAGGAAGTGCTTTGTAAAAGGCTACAAACTTTTAGCTATTAAAGGGTCACATATATGTGATTATATATGCATTGGTTTATTTCTGAGCTCTCTATTCTGTCCCATTAAGGTATGTGTCTGTTGTTTGTTTGTTTGTTTGTTTTGCCAATACCATACTGTTTTGATTACTGTAGCTCTGTAACCTAGTGTGAAATCAGGAAGTGTGATACCTCCAGCATTCCTCTTTCTCATGATTACTTTGGCTATCTGGAGTCATTTGAAGTTCCGTACAAATTTCAGGATTTTTTTTTCCATTTCTGTGAAAAATGTCATTGAAATTTTGATAGGGATTGCATTCAATCTATAGATCACTTTGGGTAATATGGACACTTTAACAATATCAATTCTTGTAGTCTATGACCATGTAATATCTTTCCATTTATTTATGTCCTTTTCAATTTGCTTCACGAATGTCATAATTTTCAGTGTATAGATTTTTCACCTCCTTGATTAAATTTATTCCTAGGTATTGTATTCTGTTGGATGTAATTGTCAATGTTATTGTTTTCTTAATATTTCTATCTTATAGTTCATTACCAGTGTATAGAAACACAACTGATTTTTACATATTTATTTTGTATCCTGCAGTTGTTGAATTTGGTTTGCTGAAATTTTGTTGGGGTTTATGTATCTGTGTTTATTAGAGATAACGGTCTGTAGTTCTCTTTTCTTGTAGTTTCCTTGCTGATTTTAATATCAGAGTAATGCTATAGAACATTTCTTTTATTATTTTTCCTAAACATAATTGGCATTTATTCTTAACATGTGGCTTCATATGACTTCTTCTGATATGCAACCCATGTATTTTGGATTGATTATGAAAAGTCAGCAGAGAGACCACTATCCACGGAATTAGAAAAGAGCTCCAGTTTGGAAAGTGTGATGAGCAGGTAGAAATTTTGAAGTTTTTTCTTTCTCTATGAGTATCTGACAGAGCATAAAAAGCCTAGAGAATCACCTTTTCCAATCTAGACCTTTTTCTGAGCTTTGTCAATTTTGTATTTTTAACTGTTTAACTGTGTTTCTATGATATTCCAAATACATTTTCATTCAGCAATACGCTCTGCTGAAAAACTGAATATTTTTCTTTTTGTTTTTAAGAGTACTTAAATGTCCCTTAATAATAAGTATTTGTTAAAAATTGAATGCAGATATTTTGGTCACAGTGAGCATTAAAACCTTTAAAAGATGCAGACCTTTTAGAAATGTTAGCTGTGGAGAAACAAACAAACAAAATATATTTTAGACAGAGAGGTAAAGGTTTTTTTACTGTTGGGTGAAATTATAGTTAGTGATTTTAGAGATTTCAGGCTCAGGCAGAAGAAGTAGCATAAATTAAGCTACAAGAATGAGTGTGGGCAGGACCTGCTTTCTCTGAACCCACGATCACTGCTGTGCAGTAAAGGATTGACTTTACCCAAGTAAATGTTTGGTCTTTGTCCAGCTCCTGGGAGGTCACCTCTAAGCCCTTGGAGTGTCCTGTCTGATTAGACTATCTATGCTTACATGGGAGCCTTCGGCACTACCAGATAGTCTATGCTACCAATGTGATTTCTGGTGTTGGGGGTGGAGGGGACTTGGGTCATCCAGTAGCAGTGTGACCTCTGGGGTGGCTGGAGACTGAAGTTCATCCACATGGGCAGTTAGTCATGTCTACCTCACCTCCCTATAAAAACTCTGAACACAAAGTTTGGGTGAGTTCTGTTAGTTGACAATATTCTGGCTATATTGACACATATTTTTGCTGGGAGAAGTAATCACTGTCTACACTACTACCTTAGGAAAGGACAACTGGAAACATGCACCTCAGACTCTCCTGGGCTCTATACTATGCACCTTTTCCTATTGCTAATTTTCACCTGTACTCTTTTGTTGTATTAAAGTTTCAACATGGATTTAAAGGCTTTGCTGAGTTGTATGAGTTCTAGAGAATTGTTGAAACTCAGGGTGGTTTGAGGGTCCCCAGAAATTCTGACTGCACTTTATTCAAGATTAGGAGCTTTTCCTATGTTCTCCCTAGGACCCTGCCATTATTTGTATTACCGTATTCTATGGCTTACCTATTTGTCAGTCTCCTCCAATAGACTGTGTAATTCACAGGTTAGCATTCTTTCTTATTCTCTTTTTGTTATGCCTATCCTCAATTTGTTATGCCTAACACAAAGTCTGCCTCATAATAAGCCCCCAATACATATTAGTTGAATTGCGGAACAAAAGCAAAAAAGGAAGGAAAAGCATCTCAATAGACCACAGAGAGTTAATTTCTTAAAAACCTGTATCAGCCAAAAGATAAATGTGATCAAATGCTTTGGATACTTACACATAATAGCCCAAAAACGGTTATTGAGAAAACAGGTATACATCTATCCCCTTAGCTTGGAATAAACAGAGAAAGTTCTGGTGTCTTGTGGCACAGTGCCTCTATTGTGCTACTGACATAGGATCTTGTACTCGGGGAAGATAAGATCTAGTTCTCATCTCAGAACCTAGAGATAAAACTTTACTAGGTCAAGATAAAAACTAAATAGATATTTACAATGCAATAAAGGTTAAAACTAAAGTTCAAGGTTACACTCTGAAAAAGAGATTGAGTCAATGATTTATCATCATAACAGACATAAGAGATGCTTTAGAAATGCATCATTGAAAAGCCTGAGGAAGATAGGCTATGAAATTAACATAAACTGGGATGAATATAAAGAAGATGTGATCAGATTTTGATGGCGACTAAGAAAACTTACGACCGATCAATATGACTATAAGCAAATGAAAGAATATTTTCAAACTGCACTAGCATGAACTGCAAGAAATTTTTAGCATCTTCTAAATGAAGAGGATATCTCAATCAGCTGATCTGAATGAGTGGTCCATTTAGGAGGTTTATACCTATTATAAGATGGCTTATTTGATCTATCATATTTTGAAGTCACTAGTGATTAATATTATTTCTTTGATTTAGATTCTGGGACATGTCAAGCAAAATTTGAATTGCATTAGGTCTCCCTATAGCATTTCTATATATTTAAACAATCATAACCAGCTCACAGAAACAACCATTCATTCTCATGATTAGTTAATATTTGGAATTAATTTCTACATTACTCATTTGTATAAGTGGTTACAGTAACTCTGGAAATGTCTGGACACACTGAGAAATATTAAATTTATGCACCTAAGAAGCTAAAGACACGCCCAAGAATGTGTTCAACACAAGTGTTGTCAACCTAGTGGCTCTCTTTAGACAGACAGGACAGTTTCCTCACGTTATACCTCTGACTCTGTTTCCCTGAAAATAAGACCTGGCCAGATAATCAGCTCTAATGCATCTTTTGGAGCAAAAATGAACATACGACCTGATCTTATTTTGCTATAAGACCCGGTCTTATATAATGTATTATATTATAATATGTATAACATAATATATAATATAATATAATATATAATATAATATACTGGGTCTTATGTTAATTTTTGCTCCAAAAGATGCATTAGAGCTGATTGTCTGGCTAGATCTTATTTTTGGGAAAACAGGGTATTATAGTTATGCAACATGGCTCCCCAACTGCAGAAACAATGATCAGAAAAGGTGGGAGAGAAAGCAGGAAAGTCTTAGAGAATTTAGAAAAGGAAAATGACTTACTGAACCCACAGTGTTTACTGCAATTACTATGTTGGGTCCTCATTTAAATTTGTGAGCAGTGCCTCTGTCTTGTTACAACCAAAGCTAGTTGAACTTAAAGAATTTATTTTGCAAGCTATAATTTAAAAAGGCAGTGAGTCTGGTCATTTTGGTAACCTTAAACGCCTCCGGGCTTCTGATCGTGAGCAGTGTGTGTACATGTGTGGAATAGATTGTGCGTGCCTTGTGACTTACGTGTTCGTGTGTGTGAGACATTTATATGATCAAATATTGTCTACAATGGAATATTAAACAGGAAACTTAGAACATGCTTCCTCTTTGAGGTCCAAAACTACATGCATATTACCTTGCCCTAAGAGTGTTAAGCTTCTTATTATATACTTTCTTTTTCTGAACATTAGAAAAAAAGTCATAACTGTTTATAGATAAGGAGCATCCATGAAAGGAATACAGAATTATCTAGGGAGTCATTTCTACTACAAAACTTGCCCAGAAAAACTCTCCTGACACGAACAAATACATTTTCTAAATAGTGAACCATCATCTCAAATTGATTATTTTGTTCCTCTGGGTAATCTAGTAGCTCTCTTTTGCACAACCGTCTAACAGACATGGACAGATGAAACATTGTCTCCTGAGACAAAAGTGGGGATTCATTACAGGAGAGAGGATGGAAGGCTTTGAGTCTTCAGGTAGCCCAGGCTTTGGGAACTGGGGTCAAAGTTCAAGTTAATATTAGTTTGGTTTAATGGTCATTGGAGAGTGATAAGAAGAGTGCTTCAGAGAGGCATATATTTTAGAAAACAGTTTTCCACCCAGGTTATTCTTTTATTGGGTCCATAAATAGATTCTGTGTTTATGACTCTATGTGTGTACAAATCTCATCTCACTAAAGAGCCTGAATGTCAGTAGTAATTCATTTCCAAGCCACCATCTTAACGGTCAGATTATTTATGTGAAGGGAAAAGACTCCCAAAGAAACAAGGACTCATGAGAGGTGAGTACACTAACACAAACTTACGGTGTGTTTTCAGTTTGCTAAATAAGAGAGTAATAAATAAAAGGATGCTTAGAAGTCGGGGCCATCATATTTTAACTTAAAAATACTTGAATTTCAGTCAAATTACTTTACCTATTTAGGCTCTAATTTTTTCATCTCTAAAATTACATCATAGGACTAATTTATCCCTAAAGTCAGTTTCAGCTTGATAATTATTTTGTTGTGAGATTGTTGAATGATTCTCCTGTTAGAACTCATGAGATTTGGATCTTAATTACTAGGAATCCTAATTGGACAGATAAATAAATATGATGTACATATCAAACATCTTTATATTCCCAATTTATAGAACGTATTGTATAATTTAAAATATTCTAGACAACTGAGATTCTTTTAATAACTTATAAAAGATTCCAGCTTTTTAAAATTCTAGGAACAGGGACTTGTTAAATGATATAGGGACCTATTCATTCACAAATACACATTTTTTTATGGCCTACTCTAGTTGTTCATCTCTATTGTTACCTTTAAATTATCTACCCACTTTGTACCACTGTGGATGGACTAGACCCAACTTCAAAAAAATGTCCTCCAGAAGTTACTAGCTTTTCATGAATTTAGTTCAAAATTATATGTCTAATATGTTCTATACACTGAATTCTATTTTGTCTCATTCATCATCATAGATTGCTTTTCATACAATGAAACTGGCTTCCCTACAGACACATTGCAGATGTTGTATGTGTCCAGTGTGCCTCTGTTTGCTTTACACTACAATGCTGGACAGTCCAATAAGTAGCCTGCTCACGGGCTACTGTTAGCACAATGATAGCCATCACTAGGATGAGAGCAGGTGTTGGGAATGTCCATTTACTATACTTATAACTTCTTTTCTGAGTTGCGATGCTGTATTGTTGAATAAAAAAAGAGACTATGCATAAACAGAAGAAATGGCATATTATTAGGTTATTTTTGACAAATCACAGAATATATGCATGACTTCTAAAATTCAGTGCAATGTAATAAGGAAAACAGATATTCCAAGAGCTTGACATACTCTGTTTTCATTTCATGGGCCTAATTTAATGCACTACATTTCCTCAGTGTCTTTTATTTGATTTATTTTCTAGTTTCTTTGGTGAAGTTACACAGAGTTTGGGAAGGAGGAGGTTCAAACCAGAAGTCTGTCCATTCCCGACCTCCTTTTTACACAGTCCATAACCTCTGTGATTCCAGGAGGCATATTGGGCAACATTTGCTAGTGTACAGGCTCGCAGAGTATTTATAGATTCTTCACATTACTCTGATACCTTCTCTAGAATTCAAGTCCAAAGTGAGGAGAGCAGTGACCCTTCTCAGGGGCAGGTGCTGTTGTTTCCTCTTTCCTCACACAGAAGTTAAGAACCAGGGTTTTCTTCTGACTTCATATTTGAGGCCAGCTAGTCATAAGAATTGTGTTTTGAGTTTGAGGTTCTTGGTAGTTGGAGACACTGCTTATTCATTTAGTGACACCTGTTTAACCAGAGAGACCTGCATTTAGATTTGGGGCACTAGCTCAGGTAATAATAAATAGGACCTTGATATTTACAGTTGTCATTGTTTGGTCATTTTTCCTTGTGGACAATGTCCCCCTTCAATTTGAGAAGCCATAAATGCAGAGGTCAAAGTATAAAAATAAATTATGAAAATTCAAAAATATGCAGCATCCATGTGAAGGAGAAAAGGAGAGTCTCAGGAATCATACAAAGATTGGAGAGACTATTACCGCAAATTATAGAAAGCTCTAAAAAGACTATGAGATTGCACATGACTTTTATCCAGTAAAAGAGGCAACAACAAATATATGTGATTATCTGCAAAGTATGTGGAAATGGAGTGGTATGATTCAATTTTTGATGAAACATATCTGTTAATTGAATTAATATTCACATATTGTGAACCCCTGAATTAACTGGCTTCCTGGCAAAGTTGAAGCCAATTTTTATTCTTTTCTGTTTTCACTTCATAAGCATACCTTGTTTCCATCTCTACCTCACGGCCCTTCCCACAGTTGTTTGTTACATAAAGTGTAGTCCTATAAACCAGTGACAATAGTATCACCTAGAAATTTTTTTAAAAGGTCGAATCTAGACCCTACCCTAGAGCTACTGAATCAGAGTTTGCCTTTTAACATCATCCCAGGTGTGAAGTGTTGCAGTTGTAAGAGTGTAACACTGCTATCTGCGATTTTGCTATTGCTGTTTGCCTGGCAATAGTAGTTGTGAATCTTGCTGCAAATGAAGGCCAATTAAGACAAGGTAGAAAGATATAGGTAGGGGAATAGTTTTCATTTTCTCCACTATCAGTTTTCCTATGATTTTAGTTATCTCTCGTGAATCACAGGGTAAAGAGCTAAGCTCACTTTTAACCAGGAATGTGGCTGTTAGTTCCTTGGGAGAGAGCTTGTCTGGAAGCAATTGCTCACTAATAGACTGACTAGGTTCTAGGAATCTGATTGGACTGTGTGTATCAGTTAAGCTGTTGAGTAAGCAAGATGATTTCTGCCCTCAAAATACTGCCTGACGGGTTATGTGGAAAATGTAATATTTCACGTAAAGGGAATACAGTGATACAGTGATTGCATGTAAAAATGCTTTAAATATCACAGTCAGTATCTGGCTTCTGTTTGTTGATTGACAGGCCTTGAATACTTTTGTGAAGAAAGGTTTCCTAATCTATTTTATTAGTTGGAAGTAAAATGATTTTTGATTAAACAGCTCTGGAAACAGGCAAATTAGATGAGAATTTATTATAATAGAACAAGCATGAGGTAATAAACTCAATTTAGGAAAGATGCGTGCAAGGAAGAAGTAAAAGTGGAATATAGAAATTTTAAATGGCATTTGTATGTGGGTATCGGTGGATAAAAGGACTCTGACTTTATTTTGGAGCATTTTAACAATGATGGGACAATGATAATGTTATTAAGAGAACTAGAGGATTCCAGTAGAGAAGTTTTATGAGTGAGAGTCTTTGTTCATTTTTTGTTAGGCTGTGGATGTGTCAATGGTTATGAAGGTATAAATACCCAATAGGACTGAAGATAATATACTGTGATAGATATTAGGGAATTTAACTATATGGAAAAGATTGCTTGAAGATTAGGAAAATAATTTAGTATAAGGCGACAATGGAAGAGGAAGGGAGGGGAGGAAAGGGGAAAATGTAGAAGGGAAGGGTAAGGCAAGAAGGTTGAGAAAAGAAAAGGAAAACAATGGGACTAGAAAAGAAGGGAAGAGGAAGATGTGATAAGACAGGAGTAGAAGTGATTATAAAAAGGAGATGATCAGAATCGGGGGATATAAAAATGTGTGAAATACTAAAAAGAGAAAGTCAAGAAATCAAAGAAATAGATGTCTTAGAACGTTCCTGATAATCTATTAGGTTGGTGCGAAAGTAATTGCGGTTTTTGCATATATTTTTTAAACATTTTAAACCGTAATTACTTTTGCACCAAACTAATAGTATCAAGGTAAAGTGTCATAGTAAACAACAGGGGAGAGAAATTTTAGAAAAATAAAGCAATGAAAAACACAGGTGTGAGATTTTGAAAGATCAAGGAAGATGAGGACAGAGAAAGACATCAGGATTGGGGAATTTGACCATTTTTATCAGTGCTAATTTGAAGGAGAGAGAATATTCAGTAGGATGATAAGAGAAGAAGGCAGACTGTTTGGCATGATGAGTGAATCAATTGTGATTATTTAAAAGAGACAAGGAAGTTTGAACTTTATCTGGAAAAGTAGGACAAGAAAAGAAAAAAGGAAAGCTCTTAGTATGTAACATGTAAAGAGCAGTGTTAGGTAATGTGGATGTATAGGACCTATAAGACAAGACGCTTGCCTTCAAAAAATTGTACTATTTCCAATTCTCCCAGCCCCATTTATTGAAGAGGCTGTCTTTTCTCCATTGTATGTTTTTGGCTTCTTTGTTGTATTATAGAATTGTACACTTGAAACCTATGTAACTTTACTAATAATTGTCACCCCAATAAACTTTAATTAAAAAAAACTTGTACTCTAATAGGATAGTATGACAAGTCTTTACATTGCAAAACAAGTATATGATAAATATCAAGAGGCTTCAAAACTTGCACGCCATCTTCCTCTTCCCATGCCCACTGTGTAAATATGGACTCCACGTAACTACCTTCAGTCTCATACCTTCTAGTCCAGTCTCTAACAGTGTTCACAATTATGGAGCACTTTGTATCACCATGTGGATCTTTTTGTTTATCAAATTAGTGAGTGGGGACAAGGGTGCTAGATGTCTGTAATGCCGGAGCAATCCTTATAGCTAGTTGGCCTGGGGGTCTTGTTTTTTGTTGTTGTTGTTGTTCAACTTTCCAGGCTAAAGCCATCACAAATATATATTGGTAAGATTATAGAACGTACACTCAAAGAAAGCAATTGCAAATATATAACAGTGGAAGTTCTTAAATTCCTTGTGACAGATTTTTTAAAAAATATGTTATAAATCAATGAAATTCATAGACTATGTGAAAAAAGGTATTTCATGAATTTCATTTACAAAGGTTGTTTTAAAAATAATGCATATTATTCCACCCCTATTCATATTTTTTGGAAATTGTAGTGAAATGATAATATAATTCGTGAAAATTGAATATGAAAGGTTTTGATTTTGCACAGCTGCATCTGTTTTTCTTCCCTGATACTATCCCCAAAGTTCTCTCACATACCTTTTCTGTAGCTTTTTGTATTACTGTGTTTCTTCTTGGTTTATCTTCTATTCTTTATTGCTTAGAAAAAGAACTAATCCTCAAGGCCTCTTTTAGTATCAGAGTCTTAATTTATGCCTTGACATGAAGTGAGCATTTACGACAGGCTGTGATATGTGCTTTGTGATTGATGCTTTAAAATTACCCCAACCCATGCCGTAAACATAGCGGATTGTTTTGGTAGCATGCTTATTTATCAATGGGTACTATCTCATTTGGTAGTATGTCAGACTTTTTTTTCCCTACACTCTGTGATTATTATTTTTTTTAGCGTGCTATTCCTACTTCAATTATAGTGCTCTTTGTTTATTTCATTCATTGCAGCTTTGATTTTTACTGTATTTTATAACCTACCTCTGCTCTTTTATTTTTAGATTTATTGAACACATACTATAGACCAGGAATATTTGAGATACTAAGTATATAACACTGAAATAAAAAGGCAAATCTATCCTTTCATGGGGTTTGCATTCTAGCAGGGAAGAGAATAACAAATAAATGGGTTAAAATATTTATAAGTGGGCATCACTGCTGTGGAGAAAAATCGAGTAAGGGGAATTGGGAGTGGCCCAGTAAGAGGAATTTGCAAATTTTAAATAAGGTGGTTAAAGATGGCCTTGCTGATGAGCTTTTCATAAATTCAAAATTTCAAATGATATTTGACCTTAATTAAGAGGAAATTGAGGTGGGGGGGGAGTGGTGCTATATGGATATTGGGCCCAGGGAATAACAAGCATGTCCAAAGATCCAGATTTTTTTAGCATCTTAAAAAAACTGCAAGGAGGCAAGAACAACTGGAGCAAAGTAAGGAAGTAGAAAAGGAAGTAGGAGGCAGAGGATGAAAGATTTAAAAAGCATTGTAATTATTCCAAGTTAATGATCTTTGTACAATGGGAAGCCAGGGGAAGATTTTGAGCATAGTGGCATATAATCCGACTTACATTTTTAAAGAATCACTGTGACTTTTGAGAATAGTCTCAGGGATAGGATATAAATAGGACGACCAGTTATATGACTATACCAATATATTTTGGAAGAATAGTAATAATACAAAATTGGGAATGTTCTCATCTACTTTAAGATCTAGTTCAGTGTTTCCTAACAAAAGTCTGACAATGGCTTCTGTGTTTTGAGTTTAAGCAGTACTTAACTAGAAAGTACTACCATGATAGATTTGATTTTAGCAACTTCAACAAATACTTACTGGAGACGTAAAGGCTGCCTGATATTGTGGTGGGCAATAGATATAAAACTGCAAGTAAAATATGCACACTCGACTTCCTTGGAGGTTATAGTCTAACAGATAAATTGCTTTACAGCTTGCATTCGTTGTTTTTCATATCTGTTCTTTTCCTGCTTTCCTAGATTTCATATCCCTTTGAAAGTGGATCATGTATCCAATTATGTAAATGGGTATTCATTCATTTATTCATTCATTCGTGTAGTATTTGAGATCCTTGTGCCATATTCTGTGCAATTTGTATCTCAGATAAATTGAACGTTGTTGGCAGTGAGTGAATGTTCAACAGTATCTTGCACAGTTGAGTTGAATTGAGTATTGGGAGCAATAAAGAGCAAGGGAGATGGCTAAAGGGTTAAGAGACTGTATCATACACAAGATATAGTCCAGGAGCATGCAAATTATGCTCCCTGTGTTGGAGTTGCTGAACCTAATGGCTTTTGCTGATCATTTGCAAGCCTTCCTTATTCTCAGTATACTTTTGTGACCTCCACTGTCAAGGCAGGACAGTAATATTCACTGACCTTTCAGGGATGGAAGAAAGAGCAAAATAAACATGCAAATGATTGCATACCAATGATCAGGCTGAGATTGGCCCTATATAAATGCTAACTAGAAAAGGATGCAATTCACTTCACACTATAATTTCAATGCACAAGGAAACATCATACCATCGATTACCCCCTCATATGTGAAAAACAGATGAAAAGAAATGCAGCATTCAGAACTATAACAAAATGTGTGTTCAAAGTTCTTGTTACAGCAGGTCTTCTTTAAGAACCAAATGTTTATTTAAAAAGTATGGTTGTGAAGCAAATGGGAAATGTGTATTACTGTCTTATAATTTTCTAGGATTAGAATAGAAAAGTAGACTCATTTACCATGTGAAACATCAAGCCTCTTCTTTCCTCATCATTCAAATGGAAGTTGAAAAAAATCAATGTTAAAATAGCAAAGTCTAAGATTTTGTTCATCATATCCAACTGGAAAAGTCATTATAAATTTTTAAAATCTACTTAATTAAATCATGAACCTCAAGTACAACTTTTAGCTACAGTTTTTACTGTTTATTCCAAATTTTCATCTTTAATATAAGTAAGGTAATTATTGATTCTGTTTTTTATGTAAAAATTTTCAGTTTCTCTGTATGTTCTTTTCCTATATATTGCTATGGATGTTGTCTTTAATTTAGACTCCTTGCTCTTACATTATTTTTAATTAAAGTGGACCTGATGACAGAGATCCTAAGGGTCAGACACAGGCTGTAGATATGGAAAAAGATTATGCTGTATTAGATTCAACAATGCTTATTTTGTTTGATGCCTTACAGATTGGGGAGGGATTCTACCATCATTATTATATTGGTTTCTCTCTCTCTGTCTCTCTCTCTCTGTCTCTCTCTCTCTGTGTCTCTCTCTCTCTCTCTCTCTCTCTCTCTCTCTCTCTCTCTATCACACACACACACACACACACACACACACACACGGGCATACACATGCATACATATATATGCATGCATTCATGCAGACAAAGACATCTTAGTATCTTGGTTTTGGAACCATTTGAAAATAAATTGCAAAATGTGTGACACTTCATTTTTTTTTTTCTTAAAGACTTTATTGGGGAAGGGGAACAGGACTTTATTGGGGAACAGTGTGTACTTCCAGGACATTTTTCCAAGTCAAGTTGTTGTCCTTTCAATCTTAGTTGTGGAGGGTGCCGTTCAGCTTCAAGTTATTGTCCTTTTAGTCTTAGTTGTGGAGGGCACAGCTCAGCTCCAGGTCCAGTTGCTGTTTTCTAGTTGAAGGGGCACAACCCACCATCCCTTGCGGGAGTCCAACTGGCAACCTTGTGGTTGAGAGGACTTTCTCCAACCAACTGAGCCATCCGGGAGCTCAGCGGCAGCTCAGCTCAAAGTACCATGTTCAATCTTAGTTGCAGGGGGCACTGCCCACCATCCTTTGTGGGACTCAGGGAGTTGAACCAGCAACCTTGTAGTTGAGAGCCCACTGGCCCATGTGGGAATTGAACCGGCAGCCTTCGGAGTTAGGAGCATGGAGCTCTAACCGCCTGAGCCACCGGGCAGGCCCTGTCACTTCATTCTTAATTTTTCATTGGTGTCTCCTAAGAACAAACACATTCTATATCATATGAATGTAATACATAACTATATCATTATTATCATATCAAGAAATTTAACAGTGATAGAATCATTTTATCTAACATACAGTCTGAATTAAATAGTCCCAATTATGCCAATAGTGTCTTTATAACTTTTTTGAAGGGAGTGCAGGAATACCCAAGATTTAATCTAAACTCATGAATTTAGTTATCATGTCTCCTTAGTTTCTTTTAATCTGTAAAAGTTTCCCTGCCTTTTTCCTTTCTTTTACATTCATTGAAATATCTGGAGAATGAAATCCAGCTATTGTTTAGTATTTACAAACCATGGATTAATCGGATTGTTTCCTCATTATGAGATTTATGTGAAACAATTTGGTCCCAAAGTAGGTGATAATTTTAAATGCATCACATCAAGAAGCACCTAATGTCAGTTGTTGTTTTTTCCCCCCGTTGTTGATCCCTTGGTTGAGATGGCATCTGCCAGAATGCTCCACTGTAAAGCTACATTGTCTGTTTTATAATTAATAAGCAATCTGCAAAAGATAATTTGATGCCATTTGAATATCCGATTCCACAGCAAAATTTACCACCTGTTTAAACATTTAGTGGTGATCCTTGTCTAAATCTGTAATTACATGGTTCTTGCAACATGGTGATTTTCTAATTCTTTCTGATTTCAATACTTATAAGCTGGCATTACCTGGTAATGAAGAACACCCTATATTTCTTTGAATGCACTCAAACTCTTTGATTTATTGTTATCATTAGCAATGTATAACCTATTACTATCATTAGTATGTTAATGTCCAAATTATCTCAAAATTGGCATCAACTCCTTCAAATTAGATTCTATGTCCATTTTTAAAAAATGTTGATTTTCAGTCTCATATTTAAGTATTTAATCCATTTTGAGTTTATAACACTCCTGGAAAAATTACATAGGAAATAAACTCTCTGACATTCCTCTTAGTAATATTTTTTCGGATATATCTCCTTGGGCAAGGGAAACAAAAGAAAAAATGAACAAATGGGACTACATCAAATTAAACAGTTTTTGCACAGCAAAGGAAACCATTGCCAGAACTAAAAGACAACCGACAATTTAGGAGAAGATATTCGCCAATGATACATCTGATAAGGGGTTAATATTCAAAATTTGGAAGAACTCATGCAACTTAACACCAGAAAAATAAGCAATCTAATTAAAAAATGGGCAGAAAACCTGAATAGACATTTCACCAAAGGGGACATGGATGGCCAATAGAAAAAAGCCCCAACATCACTAAAGTATCAAAAAAATGCCAATTAGAACCACAATGAGATACTACCTCTCACCTATCAGAATGGTTATCATCAATAATTAACAAACAAGTGTTGTCAAGGATGTGGAGAAAAGGGAACCCTTGTGCACTGTTGGTGGGATTGTAAATTGGTGCAACCACTACGGAGAACAGTATGGAGGTTCCTTAAAAAATTAAAAATAGAACTACCTTATGACCCAGCAATTCCACTCCTGGATATTTATCTGAAGAAATCCAAAATACCAATGCGAAAAGATATATGCACTTTTATGATCAATGAAGCATTATTTACGATAGCCAAGATATGGAAGCAACCTAAGTACCCTTCAGTAGACAACTGGATAAGGAATATGTCGTACGTACTTGTATGTTCTGTGTTTTCTGCTTTCGTGGATACTACCAAACGTTTTTCATAGTGTGTCCAACAAATTTTGAGAGTTTTAACAGATGCACATTTTCACGGACAATTTTTCTTTTTTACACCCCCACCCCCAGCCATCCTGATGGGTGTGTTTTTGCTTTTAAGTTTACTTTTATATTTAGTCTTTTAGTTTAAATTTAGGTTGGATTGTGTTGACCACTTTGAGTACCCTTCCCATCTTAACAATACTGTATCTTCTGATCCATGAACAGGAGTATCGCACTATTTAGGTGTTCTGTAATTTCTCATTGCAATGTTTTATATTTTGTCATGTCCATCGTTTTACAGCTTTATTCGTATATCATTCAAATTTAAGAATGCCACTGCTTATAGTGTTTTTTCTATTTTAATTTTGTTACATGTGTTGTTATATAGAATTAGAGTTGATTTTATATTAATGTTATATCCTACCTCCTATTTGAATCTACTTATTAGTTCTAATAGCTTTTTGTATGTTTTATAGGACATATATCCACAATCATGGCAATTGAGAATAAAGATAGTTTTATTTCTAATCTGGAGACTCTTTCTCTCTTTTTCTTTCCTTATTACATTAGCTAGAACTATAATGTTGAATGAAAGTGGTGAGAGCAAATATCCTTGTCCTTGGGGAAAAAGTATTTAGTCATTCACCATTAAGTATGATTTAATCCACAGGTTTTTCTTGTATGCCTTTTACGATTTTAGGAGGTACCCTTATATTTCTAATTTGCTGAGAGTTTTAACAGAAGTGGATGTGATTTGTTGTCACATTTTGTGCATCTATTGATAGGGTCATAGGGTTTCTTTTCTTTTTTTATTCTATTAATATTGCAAATTATATTGATTTTTGAATGTTGTCTCAATCTTTATTCTTGAGATAAATTCCAGTTCTTCTTAATGTATTATCCTGTATGTAAACATTGTTACATTGTATATATTGTTGTGTGTGTGTGTATCTATACACGAAATATTATCTTTATACTGTTACATTACATTGATCTTAATATTCATAAAAGATATCTTCTGTCCTTTACATGTTCTTATAATCTATTGCCTGAGTTTTGGTATTGGAGTATAGTGCTGACCTTACAAATCCTGTCTTCTTTTGTTTACGATCTTCTTTTTATCCCTTTCTAATGAGGTTTAAATTTCACATATTATACTTATCAGTTATCAAATGTCCATTTGACTCTTACAGAATAGAGTTATTTGTTAATTTATCACCATTCTCTTTTGTCCAACTGTTTTTATATATTTTTGGATATATTAATGAAAATTATTTCATAACACTTGTCCACTTACTCCAAAATCTAAATTGCCTGTAGACCTGTTTCTCTTTTATGTTTAATTATCATTTTTGTGAATGTATATATACATGTGCATTGATCAGACAATTAATTTCGCAAACTTTTCACTCTGTACTTACATGGTGGAAAGTTCGCAAACACACACACACACATATATAATTTAAATTCAAATTTTTTGAATAGTGGATACCGTGCATATAAGTTTTAGAGAATTCTAATGATGTTGTATTCCTTCTGAAGTTCATTTCCTGTATTTGGCAGATAGAACGTGCCTGATCACATTACTTCAATCAAGTGTGAGGTTAATTGCCATCTTGATAGAGCTATCTCCACTTCATCTTCCCCTCCCTCGGGGTGGGACTTTCACTAAGAGCCTACTATCTTTTATGGTATCTTCTTGGCAGATTCCAACTGTAATATTTTGTTCAGGACATTGTTTAAAGCATCCTTCTACATCTTAGAGGTTTCTCATTTATGTTTTTTTTTTTTTTTTTTTATCTCCTATCCTGCACTAATCTAAATTCTTGATAATCTCCAAGTCTATGACAGTATTCTTTTGGTTTCTCTGTTCTCTAGCTGTGGATCTCGCTAAAGTTAAGGAAGAATTTTCAGATGATCGCTTCTGCCTGGAATCAGCAAATACTACCAAAGTAAAGGTGACTGCAGAAGTCTTCTCAATTTACCAAGGCCCAACCCTTCTTAGAGTCTTAGTTTCTCTGGATCTTTTTGCTTCATCTTGTAGCTGTCTAAAAGTTTTAAACTGATATTTCTTTTTATGGATCATTATTATATTTTCTTAGAAAAATCTCTAACTTACATAATACTTAATGGTGAGTGACTAAATACTTTTTTCCCCAAGGTCAGGGACATTCTGTATTATCAAATTATGACACTAACTACTGAGAGCACCAAACCATAAATAGTGAAGTCACTCTGTCATATAACAACAATATTAGTATATAATCATAATCCACCTTTCTTCATTAACTTATATATCAAACACTCTTTACACAAAACAAATAGTCAGGTTAAACGAATAAAACTTGCATTTTTTTCCTACTTGTTGAAGAAGGCAAGACCTTGTTCCAGATCAGTTATCTAGGATAAGACAGCTTTGACTGACTCTAATTTGTTGCCTTTTGCATGACACATTAACTGGACAAACAAATTCTTCATATCCTTTTACTGAGGAGGCTAAAAGGTGAGCAGGAGTTATGAAACAAACAAATAAAAAAAAGTGGAAAATTCCCAGAAAGATTCCTCTTCAGATCAACTTTTCAAATATCAAAGCCAAATGATCTTCACAGAGTTAATCACTAGTGTAATGTAACTAACTGCTCTGTACTGTAAAATTGCTCTTTTTTTTCCCCTTCCAATTCTGTGCACTTTGGAAGAAAGTCACTATGCACAGCCCACACCTCAGAGTGGGGAGTTATGTTCCTCGTCCTTGAGGAGAGGTTATATACGTAAATTATTTGGAATTCTGAGTGGGAAACTTGTCTCTTCTCCACCATCTATTAATTTATTCAATCATTTACTTATATCAGTATACACTTATTTTATATTTTGAGTTATAATCCACTATTCTGTTTATTTTATTGCTCAAATTGTTCCAGCATTTGCCATTGGGAACTTTACATTGACTTCTGTGCTCCATTGCCATACTTCATCAATGGGAGTTTTTTTGTTTGTTTGTTTTCATTTTGTTTTTTGAGTACTTTCTTACTTTCTGATACTACAAGATGCTCCATATTCATCTTGTATATTTCCTATTCTAATCTTAGAACCACACATCCCTTCAAGGAGCCTTAGTTCCTCATATTGGAGAGTGATATTAGAAACCAAGAAATGGGTACTGTGTATGCTCATAGCTACTAGAGTGTTGTTTCTGTAGGTCCTCTCAATTGCAAAGCATAGGGATATGCATATGTGTGCATAATAACCCGAGTGTGTGTGTCCATTTTATATATAATTATTTGTATCTATATTAGAGTAAACATGAATTTATACTGTCTCCAAAGTTACTTGTGGTTATCCATTACTACAAGATCATTCTAGCCTCCCGTTTTGCTTATCTGTCACTTCCAACTCTAGTAGTGAGAAACCTGACTTCCAACATCCACCATCCACTTTTTTAATTGTTTAATTCCTCATATATCAATAGTGGTATCAGAATTATTACCCTGTACCCAAATGGGAAACAACCTTATTAACTGGAGTAAAGCGCTCATGTACAGTTTTTTTTTGTCTTTACTCTTTATTTACAGAATTGGTTAGGTTAACACCTATTCCATGTACTCCCACAGATTCTCTTCAAGATCTGCATTTTTTCCCCTGGAATCCTCCTACTCTCTAAATGATTTTATAAAAATTTTCAGACTTTAAGTTTCCATTCATAACTTTTAAAAGGAAGCATTCTTTGGAAAAGCAAATTAATTATCCTTATGTCAACATATGCATGTATATATATATATATACATATATATATATACACACACATATATATATATTTATGATCTATATCTATATCTATCTATATCTATAATCTGTAATCTATATCTATAGATAGATATAGATATATCACAATTTTATACTGTGACTTTGGTTAACATAGAACCCTCATCTATAATAGGTGTATGTGAAAATGGCTAAGACAATATTTACCTATTTTCAAAATAAGTCCTTAAATAAAATGAAATCAGTACTTTTATTTCTTTTTTTAAGCAGCTTCTCAGCATCATTTCACCCTAACCTATATCCCTTACTTCTGTGACTAGGCTGAAGGTTTTCTGAAATATAATGTAGTATTCTCATGACTGAGTTGTGTAGAAACATTGTAAATTGGAAACCAAAGAGCTGTGAATGGAAAGTGAGAAAAAAAAAATAATAAAGTAGAGTGAAAATAGAATAGAATAGAAAATAAGGAGCGCTCAACAGTGCTCCCTACCAACTATTGACCTGACAGCATTCCAACAGACATGAGATGGAGAAAGATGGCAGCTTAACTGAAATAAATAATCTCCCCATTAATTACAAACCAGTTTTATGCAAAGCAAAGAAGAATTTTTTTTCTTCTTCAACGTTTCCTATTAATTTGAGAAAAGTAAAATGGAAGGATGCTATATGAATCTAAAAGTATCCTTTCATCCCATTTAAAAATGTTTGCTTTGTGTGTGTGTTGTAAAAATAATTATTACAGAATCAGTAAAATTCTAACCTTGTTTATTTTAAATGTGGTGAAAAGAAACATATTTAGAAGTCAGTCACAAAGCAGTAAAATTGATTTCTGGTTTATCTGGCATAGTTTTGAGACCCTCATTGAGCCAGGAAATAATTGATTGCTGGAAGCCTTGTAGCAGTGGTTAAAAATTGATAAATGCTAAAGCAGACACAATAGTTTATAGCTTCTTAAGAGCTGTGGAACCTCTATATTTCTCTCTCATCACCAGCTCTAGATCATGAAGTAAAATTTAAAAGGCTTTTTGTCTTTTTCTTCATAAATTACATCCAGTTACTCCACAACCCTATAACTGAGGGCAACATGGGAACCTTTTAGTTAGATGGGCAGATGTGTGCTTTATCATTGCAAGTTGTATATTGGGTAAATCGCTTTGTGTTAGTTACACTAATTTTAGAAAAACCTTTTAACAATATCTTTTAAAGTGACTAACAGTCATTTAACATGTGGTCTATAGAAATTGACAGAATCCAAAAAAAAAAAAAATGTATTGAAATTTTTACTGTGTTTCTCTGATTCAACAATTTATAATTATAGCTTTTAGTCCAGAAAACAATTAAAGAGATCACAGAATCTAGCCCACTGTTTTATTCACTCACTATTATTCCCTTGCTGGAGAAAGCTAAATATTTTTCTCAAGGTTTAAAGATAAAATAAAATTCTCCAATTTTATCTTTCTCCATGTTATACATAACCTCTAGAAAGATTAGGTTTAAAATTAGTTAATGAATTTAAACTATGATGACAAAGTAATTGTGCCTTTCCTTCATTAGATAATGGTAAAATTTCTTACAGTTTTAAAAAATGTTTTAAATGATACTTGAACACATGTCGGAGAGTTTTATACCAAAATATACTGTAATACTTATCTCATAGATTAATAGAGCTAGAACATGCCTTCTATATTACATTATTAAGTTAAATTTTCTGTGAATTAACAAACATTTTCTTTCAAAAGTAGAACTGATGAAACCCATGGTTAGCAATAATGTAGTAAATGATTAAAAATTACATTTTAATTCTTATAATTTGTATTGTTTAACATAAATGTACATGGAGAGTAGTTTTCTAAGAATTACTTAAAAAAAAAACTCATAAAAGCATAAGGAGTCTATGTTGAAGAGTTTTGCTATCTTTGCCTTTTCTAACATTTTAAAAGTAATTTATGAGATGAACAACCTGGAAACAGAAAAAAAACAAAAAAAAGCATAAACCTCGCTTTTCCTTTCCTCATGCTGATTTTAGTAGAGGGAGAGGTGAGTTACATACCAGTGATGAACTTGATTAGTTTATGACCTTATAGTCCTATGGAACAAGTCCCAGGCATGCCCAGCCACCACTAATAATATACACTACTTGCGAAATTTATTTCTTATAGGTATATGGAGAAGCAGCAGTGTAAAAATCCCTCAGAACATGAGGTAGAAGGCATGGCATTCTTTTTTTTTTCTTTTTTTTTTCTTTTTTTTTTAATTGGGGAATATTGGGGAACAGTGTTGTTTTTCCAGGACCCATCAGCTCCAAGTGAAGTCGTTGTTTTTAATGTAGTTGTGGAGGGTGCAGCTCACTGGCCCATGTGGGAATTGAACGGGTGACCTTGGTGTTATGAGCACTGCGCTCTAACCACCTGAGCCAACAGGCAGCCCCAGGCATGGCATTCTTGATTTTAAAATGTCCCCAAGTTAAATCAACAGACTGCTTTGCAAATTCTAGAGAATGCAAGGGATAGTCCCGTCTAGAACTTAGGGACATACAAAATAGGTAATGACCTGACCCAATATCCCATTAACCCATTAAGTTATTAATTACTTAGAAATAATTCAAATATATGTATCTTTCAGTGAGGATAAAAGTAATAAAAATGGATTATATTCACATAGGCTTAAGGAGTTCGCCTAAGAATATTCTGTAAATATCATCGGACACACATAATAACAAATGCACTAGACTGGCAGTTGATGTTAATATTCTCAACAAGATTCCACTGACAAGCCTAGCACTGTGCAAAAACAGTACTCTCCTACTTAATTCTAAATACACTTTGCCAGTATAGCGATTTCAAATTTTATAGTTATGGTTTGGTCAAATGTTAAAATTTTAAGGACTTAAGATCTATTTTCTTCATCATTGTGTTCCTTGAGTTCAACCTACATTGGCTGCAGGCTGACAGCACAGAAGGCATTGTTCTCTGATGATAAGTGGGATTCAGAGATGACTAAGACACAATATCCATTTCTAAAACAGGGCTATTGTGGGGGAGAGGGCTCAGTAAATGTCTCCCTTAAGGCAGTGACAATGGAAATAGAAATATCTGTAGGTCACTGACAATTATAATACTCTTGTGGAGAAAACATTCTTATTGAGCAGATCTTAGAGAGAAAATGGCTTTTGAAAAGTGTGGGCCAATGTGTGATGGCCAACTGTGAATGGCAAAATGGGATTAATATTATTAGAATGTCAGAATTGATATAAGTAAAAGAAAATACATGTACGCGTATAAATGATTGAAAAGAAATTCACCAAAATGTTATCAGTGGCTTTCTATGGTTGTTGAAATTACTTGCAGTTTTTATTTTTTAAACATTTGTATATTTTCTAAGTCATCTACAATGAACATGTTTCTTTATGTTCATTTACTTTATATACATGCATGTTTACATACATGTATATATGTAAACATATATTACATATGTTGCATATATGTGTGTGTGTGTGTGTATATATATATATATATATATATATATATCTGCCTAAGGATTACCTTGTTACAGAGATGTTTAAATTAGTTGATAAATATTTATAATTCTAAAAATAATTACTTTCTAGTAATATTCTACTATATATATATATATTTTTTCCTTTGTGCTCTTTATGTAGACAGTTTTGCACATCTTTATAAAGAGCCATTTGTGAAGCTAGACTGAGCTCAAATGCTAGATTTTAAAAAACTGGGGTCTACATAGGAGAAAAGTATTTAAAACCTAGATGGGAAAAATTATTTAATCTCTGTATACCATAATTTCCTCATATATAATATAAACTCAGTAATAGGACTTCATAGGGCTTCTGTGAATTTCAAATTAGTTAATTATTTGGAAAATATTAAAGAAGCTAACAGAGTGACTCAATAAATCTGACAATCAGTAACAAATTTTATGTATTCTGTTCTTCCATAATATCTCTCAGTTGTAAAATATCTCAGCCATATAATGTAAATTATCATCATCTGAAACTACCTGAGAGGCATTCCATAATAACTAATTTCCACTTAGATATTAATGACAAAACATACTTCTCTTGTATCACAATGGAAAGAACATAAAAGGCTAGTGCTGATGGGGATAAGTAGAAAGTAGGAAAACTGGAGAATTAGGACAGGGAGAGTCTAAATAAAGAGACATAGAGGTTGCAAATTTTAAAAAGTAAATAAATACGTGATTTTTTTCCCTTTTTAATTAAACTTATTGGGGTGACAATGGTTAGTAAAATTACATAGGTTTCAAGTGTACAATTCTGTATTACATCATCTTTATATCACATTGTGTGCTTATACCCAGAGTCAGTTCTCCTTCCATCATCATGTATCTTACCCGCTTTACCCTGTTGTAGCACTGTCCTCCCCCCTTACCCTCTGGTAAGCACTAAACTGTTGTCTGTGACTATCAGTTTTTGTTTTTTTGTTTGTTTGTTGTTTTCAGTTTTATATCCCACATCTGAGTGAAGTCATATGGTTCTCAATTTTTTTCTGCCTGACTTATTTCACTTAGCATAATAAATAATCTCAAGACCCATCCATGTTTTCCAGAAACAGTATTTCATCTTTTGTTATGGCAGAGTAGTATCTAATTTTTTTTTCTTGGGGGGTGTGTGTGTGTGTGTGTGTGTGTGTGTGTGTATCACATCTATCCAATCATCAATCAAAGGACACTTTGGCTTACATCAATGCTTGTTCCCAAAATCTAAATGCAAAATGTTTCTTTTTCAAAGTTCTTTTCCACAAACATTAACAAAAATATCATAATTGACTTTATCCTATAAATTGGGATTTCTTTAGGAAGTACATACCAATACATTATTGTAGGAAGTACATTACTCAGGAAAGTAGATACATGCCAAGGTGAGTGAGGAAGCATCAATTTAATGTCTTCTGTATGTCCTGGTGAATCAGCTTCAATGGTTTATATGTCCTTATAGAATACACAATAAAGTATATAGTCATTGAGGAATTCTGTGCCATGAAACTTTTAGACATAGACTCAATAACAAATCTGCTTTCTTTTATGTACTATTTGAAATTGTGTATTTATTCATTTTTTTCTTTACCATCAAGTGGAAGTTATGAAGAGAAATAATAGCAACATTGGTCTATTTCTCCTACTTCATGTATTTTTTTTTTAAATTAACTTCTGTGATTTATTTACTTTAGCTCAATATGGCTCTGATTCAGGCTCATGGAAAGATCTGAGCTGACCAAGATGTTTCCTTTCTTTAGCAGTCGAGTAGCCACGCCTGAAGTCAACCAGGAATGCTGACTGCAGATCAGAGCACCTGTGAGATAAGCTATTCCATGTGCAATGTCAGAACTGTTTTAATCTGGAGTAATTGACTTGGCCAGGGTGAAGGGTCAGTAGTGTCATTTTAAAAATATAGCTTAGTATGATTAACTGCAGAGACGAACATTCAAGAGCTAGGGGGCACTTGAATCTCCATAAAGTTCACAGGTTTAGGTGGTCGGAAATGGATTTTGGAGTGATTGCTGTGATCTTTGACAACCTTAATGTATCATTCACTTGGGCTGCCTTTCAGCAAACTTTCTGTGAACAGAAATCACAGATGATAGATTCATCACAAAAGGTCATGACATTAAAGCCTTTAAACATTCCCATAGAACTTTCTAACAGGGTCACAAAAAACTGGAGTCTTAGAGCTCTCTGACTATTCTCTTTTTCTATGTTAGGACCAGATATACCTCCACACCTTTGTGCACATGTACACACACACACACACACACACACACACACACACACGCATGCATGCGCGCGCTATATTGTAGAAAATACTATAGCCAAATCCGTAGCCTAGTTTGGCTATTATACATGGCCTTATAGCATGCATTTTATGTACTTAACCTCACCATTGACTTACACTTTGTTATCTACTCTCTACTCTCCTATTGTCTCATTTTCACCAGGAACATTTTTTTTAATGTCACCTATTTTAGCCATTTTAACTAGTTTTTTGGCAACAAAGATGTTACAAATTAAAAATTAAATTTTATAAACTGCTCTGTGGTCATAGGCAAAGTGGAATCTCTTTAGTGAAGACTAACCAAGTTTAGAAGGGATGTAAAATCAATTACTAATAGGAGGAGTTGGAAAATGGAGTTTTAGCGTAGAACACGGAAGAATACTTTTGGAAGGGCTTGAAAGAGTGACAGTGTTGACACTGATGCTGTTTTTGACATACAGCTGTCAACTGGAACAGGACAACCATAGCAGAACAATCAGTTTAAGCCACCACTAACTTCTTCCAGGAAGTGCTACGCTGCTACCTCTAGCTGGGGATGCAGATTTGGAGGCCATGTTTTCCCAACATGGCTTAAATCCCTCTATAACTTGGGTACCCTGCAAAATATTAGTCCATCTCGTAATCAGTTTCTGCCATAGATTCACTCATACTGTGCTTTCATACCACCCTGCTCTTGATTTTATTTCTCCAATGCATGCTACTGCGTCTTTTGGAACACCTGTAAGAAAATATTTCCACATACTCAACCTTATCACTGAACTTGCACTTCTTCGCCTTCAGTATCCTTGGAGACACTGCAGATCTTACAAGTGAATAAATGTGCTCATATTCCACAAGAAAAAGATCTGGAGATGGGGTTGACATTTCTTGCAAAGCCATGCCACTATTAAATCAATTCTAGCCTAGGTAGACATGGTAGGTACCGTGGATTCTTACCATTTGACGTGTAATAATCCAATCATTTCCCCACTATGCAACTAGAGAGAACTTCTTAAAACACTAAATATATCATTTACTGGCTTAAAGTCCTTCAACTGTTATTTATTACCCTGCATATAAAATCTCAACTTTTGCCATTATTGACAGAGACTTTCTTGATCAAGTTCCAACTTAGATCTCAACATTAACCATCTGTTCTGCTTGAGGTTATTGAAAGGCTGACACATCCCAAAATATGTCTTGTTTTCTTTCACTTTTAGACTTTTAGGACCTCAGCTTCACTCACTCCCCGGAATCCCCTCCTTCTTGCTCTGACCCATTGGAGGGCTCATTTTCAGGAATGCTTCTGTTAACTACCATACCCTGTGTACATAGGTGCTTTTCCTTAGTGTAGCCACTATTCTGGCTCTCCTCCTCCTTGGTCTTTTTTTCTCCCAGTTTTTATTAAAATATAATCGGCATATAACATTGTATTAGTTCAAGGTATTCAACATAATGATTTGATATATGTCTGTATTGCAAAATGATGACCATGATAGATTTAGTTAACCTCCATCATTTCACATAGTTACATTCTCTTCCTTGATTTTACCCTACTTTAATACAATAATCCTTGTAAATTGAATTTCTCCACTAACACAGTATAAACTCCATAGGGGTAGATTGTATCACCAGCATTCAGTGGCATAAGAGAGACTCAATAAATAGGTATTTAAATGCATTGAATTAAATTTAATAACTAGATACAAATAACTGGCTCTGACATGTAAGGAGGGATGGGTTTATTTCATTTAATATAAAGTAGTAGAAGAGAAACCAATGAATGAACATAATTGGGTGACATATTTTAGCTGAAAATCCTAGAAAACTTCCAAGAATTATCTAAAAGTGCTGTCTTGAGCCGTAGTTTCTCACCACTAGTATTAAAATATGCCCTAGATCAGCAATCTTCGAACTTTAGTGCTTGTGCACAGGCCTCAACTAGCTTCTTCTTTTAAAATAAGACATACAATACATACATACATATATGTATGTACATTTGTGTGTGTATATGTTTATGTGTGTGTGTATATATAGTAGAAATATACTATGCTAGTATATTATAAACATCATAAAATATGGCATAAAATATAATACAAAAGGGATAATTTTATGGACTGAATGTTTGTGTTCCTTGAAAATTCATATATTGAATTTTCAATGTGGCTGCACTGGGAGATGGGCATCTAAGGAAGTAATTGAGTTTAAATCAGGTCATATGGTTGGCAGGTCATGCATGCTCTGACAGGAATCTGTCCTTATGAGAAGAAACAATAGAGAGCTAGAACACTTTCTCTCCCTCTCCCTCTCCATCTCTTTCTCCCTCTCCCTCTCGTCCTCCCTCTCCCTCTTCCTATCCCTCACCTCTCTCTCACTCCCCCTCCCCGTCTCCCTTTCCCTCTCTGTCTCCCTTTTCCTTGCCCTCTTCCTCGCCCTCTATCATGTAAGGACATAGTAAGAAGGCAGCTGTCTACAAAACCAGGAGGAGAGCCCTCACCAGAAACCAGATTGGCTGGCATCTTGATCTTGGACTTCCCAAACTCCAGAAGTTTGAGAAATAAATTCCTGTTGTTTATGCCACCCAGTGTATATTATTTTATTTTGGCAGCCCAAGAATACTAATATAGATTACTTTAGAAAATAAATATAATCTCCAGCACTTTCTTCCCATACTTTAATGGATTGCTATGTGTATCACTCTGGGTTTTTGTGCCCCATATTGAAATCATTATGAGGCTACAATTAAATCTTAAATATGTGATAATATCTTTATAAAATTATGGTTTATGTTTTTGGTTTGAAACTCTTATTTTGAAAATAACATTGAATTTAAGCCAGAGAAACATGTGTTTAACTTGTTACACTTGTATTGCACAATCAAATTATTAATGGAAGTATTCAGAACTTTCTATATGTTGATGAATGTGCTTCAGTCACTTATAATAAAAACATTGTAAACAAGCACTCGTGAGGTGTGGCATACTGTAGAAGCACATCATTTTGTTAAGGTCCACTTAATGATTATAGGTTCTCACTCCTCCTGGTTAAACTTAGTTTCCATAACTCCACGAGGCATTTACTAGTATCTGTTACTTGCAAATCATAAAACACTGTCCTGATCAAAGGAAGATGGAAACACAAAATCCTTTACTAAAGGAAATATATATCCCTAGAGTTACTCAGTTACAGGCTCTTACACTTTGTAATTCTGTGTATTTGAAAGGACACTAGACAATTCATGGGAAAGAGCCTCTACCAAATTATCAGAAATGTGTAAGTAAAGTTAACATCTGAAATATTTAGTGCATGCATGATTAGATAATCTATTTGAAATGTTTATTCCATAAATGAAAGTTGTAGTTGGGACCGGAGTTTTATGAGATCTGTTTAGTTCTCATAAAATCATCTATAAAACAGTTCCCATTCTTATACTCAGAAACTCACTTTATTATGTTCTGTTTTGATCTTTATAATCTATTTTTTAAAAACACATTGTATCTTCCCTAGTTTCTAGCCCACAGCAAATCGATATTTTCTTCTACTACTCTTTCTTCTTGTATATAAATGATTATAGATAATGAAACGAATGGGAGAGGAACAATTTTTATAGATGGGGTATTTACAAACACTATAGAAAACTTACAGTTTTTTCATAATGAAAAAAATAAATATTTTAAAGATATTATACATATCATAGATTGATGCTCTGACATATATTTTATGTTCTGTACCTGGGACTCCACACTGAAAAAAATATCTCAGTTTGAAGTGCTTTAGGGCCCTGATTACACAATGGCTTTTCTGGGGAAGTTAAGCTAGGTCTTGAGGTTTCTGGTCATAGTTGTTTGTCATGGATGTAATCTGTTCAAACCAAGCTGTCTGCCAACCTAGATTTGTCCTACTCTTTTGCTAATCTCCCTGGGTCTGCATCATTACCTCACTACATGCTGAAACATTTGTCAGGGCCTTTACCAGAGCAAATTTACAAAAATGTAATAATATTCTGTCTCAACCTCACGACCAAATTTTGCTAAAGTAAAACATACATTTATTTATAAGGAGTTTGATATTTTATTAAGGGAAAAATGTGAAAGCTTCATGAATGTTCAAAAAAAAAGAGAGTGGTAGAATTCAGTTATATCTATCTATGCAATGGAAAAGTACGTTGTCATAAAGATGATGATTTTGAAGAATTTTTGGTGAGAAATATTTCGAAAACTGATTGTAGTGTTAACTGGAAAAAGAAAGATGAGTATTGTCTTAATTTGATTAAAAACATACAGATTTTACATACATAAAGGAAAAAAATTAAATGTTAATTTTAGCTAATGCTAAAATATAAATCTGTATGTTTCAATTATCTGTTATTTTTTAAAACAAATTACAGTTGTATTTTTTAATGATGCTACAACATACATGTTATATGTTTATAATCAGAAAAAAATTGCTGCATAACCCATACACAACCTTTATTTTTATCTAGAATTCCAACTCTAATTAATATGTAGTAGCTGCCTGGAGCACTGACTTCAAAATAAATCTGAGGCTCATCAGGAAAGACAATGTGGTCAATTAAGAGTGGCTGCCATTTGTTTGAGAACAAGTGGGAGCATGAAGCCCCGTATTTGCCATCCTTTCTGAAAGATGTTTCTTTTCCCTTTTACTTTTTAAAAAACGTAGTTATTATATTTACATCTTAGAACACATTCCACATTTTCAACTCTCTCTAATAATTCTGCTCTTCGTTGGTTGAAATCCCAATCACACACAGTAGCTTCTGATTTTTGATAAGACATCAACAGACCATAATATTTAGAACGCTATGTATAAGATGAATATATTATGACTTGAACCTGGACTAAGTACTAGTGTTTTACCAGGAAGCTGGATCAATTTCTTTCCTTACGAAAGTGACACAAGGGCCTTCCAAAAGAAAGAGTTTAAATTTTTATTTCAGTGGAATACTGTAAAACTGTATTTATCTGGTATTGTGGGGAAAAGGTGTATTATATACAAACCAGTTTCTTAAATAATTACAACTTAATCTCTTAAATAACTTTATATATAGTTTCATTGGGTGTTAATATTGTTCCAAATGTGTCTTTTTTTTTTTTTTTTTACTTTAGAAAAGACTGAGTATAGGGTATTCTTCATTACTATCCAGTACACGTACTGTTTTATTTCTTATTATAAAATTGAATACCTTAAATGTTCCATGAATTTATTAACAGGTGGTTTATGGTTTTCCTGTTTGTACCTCAACTGTTGCTTCCTTTCACCTTTGCATAGTACACAAGTCCTCAAGGCTTCCTTTCTCAGTCCTCAGGAGCGAGTGAGTGGTAACTATAAATGTTAGAGACAGAGAGAAGGGTGGGGTTGGGGGATGGGGAAAGCGAGAATGAGATCTAGGGAGTCTGTACCAAAAGGGCCTTTGATTTCTAATAGTTACTCCTGTGTTATTCACACACAGCAGGATATGTTTCTTGATCACTTCTGTGTTGTTCACATGTCTGCGCAGTTCCCATTGTTGCATCATGCTTGGGTTCCCAAGTTTAGAACTCTTTTACTTCATTCACAGCCACTCCAAATAAGACCACGTAGCCAGCATTTCTGAGGTTAGAGGGAGCTTCTAGCCTGGTACACATATTGTGCCAGAACTAACATTCCTCTAATATTCTAATTTGGTGTTGTGCCATACTCACTAGCCCAGCCCTATTGCTTTATAATTAGTTTCATTTGGGATCAGTAGTGGCCCTTTCTGTTAGTACAACAGAACTGGAACAACTAAATCCATCAGTGAGGTTTGCGTCACTTTGAAAGGCTTTAATCCATTTCTTTTCAGAAAGTTCCTAGGATATTATGTATATCTACTTGTACTCTTTCCTTATACCTAGACTTTGTATACCAAGGAATTAAGTCTTTAAGAAGGCATTCTTCCAGGGCAATGGATATCTATTTCATACCACAACTAAAGCCACACATTAAGTATTGCAAATCATGATAATAATAAAAAAAATAAATCTGCCCAACATGACATTTTTCTTCCCTTGTAGCATAGAAGTGATTGGTAAAACATAAGTTTTTTCTTAAAAGATACCAAACCTGGTAATTTTTGTCTTGATGACATGACATTATCATTATGGTTTTAATACATTGTACTATGTCCCCTCCCTTAACCTGGAAATGTCAGTTCATCCTTCAAAGCTCAGTTCAAGGAATTACTTTTTCTGAAGTTTTAGCAAACATTGAAGCAGATATCACCATTTAATGGGTTCACAAGCTGCTGCCTTTATAGCTTATGGTACAGTACATATGTTTGCCAATATAAGTGATGCATTTGTGTTAAATTGCCACAGCTGCTAGAACATGCTTTTGCCAACTTTTGAAGAAAAAATGTAAAAAATCTAGAACAGTAAAGCTCTTTAAAATAAAGGGAAATTCCTCTCCAAAGGGAAAAAACATGTTCCTTCTCCTGTCATTACAGAGTAATAGTAAGAGGAATAGTATAGACCAGTATTCAGAGGATGTTACAGACTCAGATGTGAGGGAGTGATGTTTTTCGTTCTGACTGGAAGAAATCTATGGTGAGCACCTACATTAACAACTCATATTCAAGAATAATGCAAGGAACTGCGAGTCAAAAAGGAGACGCTCTTAGCGACAAGAGATATGGTTACCATGCAAACACTATCAGTAAGTTTATCGTTCTTTAGGCACATACCAGACATATATTTCAAAAATACTTTTTTTAAATTACTTAAAGTCGAAGTGCAGCAGAGTAGCTGATTCTTAAAACAGACCATGATAACCTCTTTGCAAAGGACAATACTGATATAATATTCATAACATTAAATTGGTAGATGTAAAATAGCAATCCCAAAAATTAAGTTACTAGTGAAACACAGTAAAGTGAAAATGCATGTTAAAATCAATCCTGAATTTTTTCTCCTGTTGAATAAGGGATAGCATATAATTTTAAATTGTCGGTAACATTTGCTTAATATGCTGATAGGAGTATCAAGCTTCTTGAGTAAAACTGATTGATAATACACTGGGGATTTTTCAGTTGGAAGGGAAAAAAGGCTTGATATAAGATTGCTTTGAAATATAGAATGTTCCTAGGCATTACTGCCCCAAGAGCATAGGCTTGAAATTAAATTAAACCCTTATAGTATTAGGCAAAATAAATTGATTGCAATTCATTTCTTCAGTTAAATGCTCATTATTTTTTAAAATGGTTAACTGAGATATGTAATTCTCTCAGATACCACCTATGGTGGTATACTTAAAATAAGCAATAGAAAATTTCTCCCTTCAGCAACATAATTTAGACTGAGTTCTCCACTGAAATGTTTCCAACTCAACCCTTGTCTTGTATTATTTTAGAGCAGTGACCATTACCTTTGGAAACGTTTCCAGATATAACCAATATAAAACCAATTTACCCTCTTAAAATCTAGACTTTTTTTATAGAAGAAGTGTGGTTTACAGCCTCCTATTAGGACCTTAATCAAGAGATATTCTTACTCTTTCATTTTCTAATTGCATTGCAAGACTGGAATTTGGGGCAAAAACTCTTCAATGCATATAATTAAATATATCAAACTTCTTATAATTCTAGTCTTTCTAGTATTACATGTTCTCTTAAGAACAGAATTTTTACTCCCCTCATATATGAATATGAAAATATGAATATGAAAAAATACCCTTTTTTCCTCATTATATTAATTTATGTCAATTACTAAATATCAAAATGATATAGAATAGTATTAGGACAATCACCTAAAGTTTCACATCAAGGACAACGAATGTGAATATTGAGTGACATGGCATAACACTATATATAGATATGTGCACTTACATACCATTTTTACATAAATACAAAAGTGGGCACAATATTTTACAAATGTCTTTCTTCCTCTTTTGCTTACCTCCCCATTTCTCATCTGTTGTTCTATTTCACATCCCCCATCTTCAATAGCCAGTATTAAGGAATTTATTGGTATCTTTTTATATTTTAATTTCATTATTTCAAGTTTCACACATATTTTTACATGTTTAGAATTTATATTTTTTAAAGACATGAGATTGCAATGTTTATACTTCAATGTATTTTGCTTTCTTATTTAAAAAATACAGCAGGAATCCTAGATTCCTGAATCCCAGATTCACCTAAGATTGTTTTAAGTAAGTCTTCATAATGGCTAAATGAGATTCTATGCTAAAAAATTTATTCCAAAATTCCACTATAGATAACATTAAGTTTTTTCACTATAAAAGTGTGGCAATAAGTAGCTTTTACAAATAGGCGGTAGTAATTTTATTTTGGTAGGATAGAGTCTCACGAGAAATATCTGGGTTGAAGGGAATATATATAAAATAGTTACTGTCAGAATATTTCCATTAAAAAACTGTAACGTTTTACATTGTCAAAGCAGTGTCTGTGAATCCCTTTTCTCCACATTCCTACCTGCAATGGCTGGTGGGTTTTTGATACCGTGTTTCCCTGAAAATAAGACCGGATCTTATATTAAGTTTTGCTCCAAAAGATGCATTAGGGCTTATGTTCAGGTGATGTCATCCTGAAAAATCATGCTAGGGCTTATTTTCTGGTTTGGTCTTATTTTCAGGGAAACATGGTAACAGTGTGTTTGATATTTTTGTATGATGTTATTCAGGGATCTGAAATGAAAACTTCGTTTTCATTCCATAGGAATAAGCAAAAGTATCCGGATCATTTCCTGAAAAATTTGTCTATGACCACTGATATTCAGGGAAACATTGATCTTACATCACATGTCCATATATGTATATATCTATTTTTGGACTTTATCTTCTATTCCATTTGTCTATTCCAGTACCAATACCAATATCATATAATAATATATATTACTTCAGCTTCAGTAAACTGTGATATCTAAAAGAACAGGTCCCCACACGTATGTCTTAGATGAACTAATTTTGATTTTTTTTTCCACATAAGTTTTAGTATTAGTTTGTCAATTCCACTAAAAACCCACTTTGGATTTATATTGGAATTGCATAAAATATAAATCAATTTGGGTAAAATGAGCCTTTCAAGATAAATAAATTAATGAAATCATACATATTATATACATCTCTCTCCTTATTTAAATCTTTTAAAACATCTTTTAATAATGTTTATATATTTTGCCATAAAGGTCTTCCACATATTTTTGATAGACTTATTACTAAATGACACTTTATTGTAAGTTATGTCTGTTGATATTCCACATTTTTATTATGATGTGTTGAAGATTCTTTTTATCCATCATGAATGGGATTTGTTGAATGTCTTACCTTTGAGGACTGGTGTCTTTCATCAGTTCTGGTTATTTCTCAGACAAAATGTCTTAAAATATTACCTCTCACCACTTTACTGTATGGCTGTCCAGAATGCCTATTTTTTACTCTTTGTTTTTTTTTAACATCATGCTGTCTTGTATTTCAACTTCATGTTTTCCATTTCTTTATTTTTCCATGGTAATTTCTTAAGATTTATCTTCCAAATGAATACTTTTCTTTTCAGGCTGCTTGATCTGACATTTAGCTATCTATTAAGTTTCTAATTGCACTTATTTTATTTTATTTTTTAGAGTTTTATTAAAATATAGCTAGCACACAATATTATGTTAGTTTCAGGTGTACAGCATAGTTTTTCAACAATACCACCCAGCAATCCGTAGTTATTACTATATTACTGATTATATTCTCTTTGCTAAAGAAGTGATCACCATGATAAGTCCAGCAACCATCTGACACCATACCCTGCTATTACAATATTATTGATTATATTTTCCATGCTGTATATTACATCTCCTAGACTTGTTTTTTACCTGGAACTTTGAACCTCTTATTCCCGTTTACCTTTCCCACCCTTTTCAAAATTTTTAATTACTGTTGACATTCAGTATTATTTTATATTAATTTTCGGTTTACAGCATAGTCATTAGACACATATAATTTATGAAGTGATACCCCTGACTAGTACCCACCCAGCACGATACATAGCTATCACCATATTATTGATTATATTCCTTATACTTTACATCCCTATGACTACCGTGTAACAACAAATTTGTACTTCTTAATCCCTTCCTCTTTTTCACCCACCTTCAAACACCCTCCTGTCTGGCAACCATTAAAATGTTCTCTGCATCTATGAGTTTATTTCTGATTTGTTTGTTTATTTTGTTCTTTACATTCCACTGATAAGTGAAATCATATGACATTTGTCTTTTGCTGTCTGACTCACTACACTCAGCACAATACCTTCTAGGTCCATCCATTTGTCCCAGATGACAAGATTTCATTGTTTTTTACAGCTGACTAATATTCCATTGTATATATGTACCACCTCTATATCCATTCATCTATTCAGGGACACACAGGTTGCCTTCATATCTTGGCTATTGTAAATAACACTGCAATGCCCATATGGATGAGCATGTCCCCTTGAAGTAGTGTTTTGGGTTTCTTCAGATAAATACCCAGAAGTGGGATGACTCAGGTCATTCTTTGTCTCTTGCTATAGTCTTGGATTTAAAGTCTATTCTGTCTGGCATAAGTATTGCTACTCTACCTTTTTTGTTTGTTTGATTGTTTCCATTTTAATGAAAGATGTTTTTCTATCCCTTTACTTTCAGTCTGTGTATGTTTTTCAATCTGAAGTGAGTCTCTTGTAGGGAGCATATGCAGGGGTCTTGTTTTCTTATCCATTCTATCTATCTTTCGATTGGCGTATTTAATCTATTTACACTGAAAGTAATTGTAATATATATATGTATATATATATATATGTGTATATGTGTGTGTCTATATATATATATATATATATATATATATATTATTGTCATTTTATTATTTATATTTTTGACCTTTTTTTTCATTTTTAATCTTAAAGAATTCCCTCTGAGATTCCTTGTAATACTGGTTTGGTGGTGATGAACTCCTTTAGGTTTTTCTTGTCTGGGAAGCTCTTTATCTGTTTTTCAATTCTAAATGATAGCTTTGCTAGGTAGAGTAATTGTGGCTGTAAATCCTTGCTTTTCATCACTTTGAATATTCTGTGCCAACTCCTTCTGACCTGCAGTTATTTGTTGTTTTTTTATGAGAAATCAGATGACAGTCTTATGGGAGCTCCTTGTAGGTAATTAAATGCTTTACTTTTGCTTCTTTTAAGATTTTCCTTTTGTCTTTAGCCTTGGCATTTTAATTATGATGTGTCTTGGTGTGGGCTTCTTTGAGTTCATCTTTTTTGTAGTTTGTGGGCTTTCTGGGCTAGTATATCTAGTTCCTTCTTCACCAAGTTTGGAAAGTTTTCCATCATTATTTCTTCAAATAGGCTTTATATTTCTTGTTCTCTTTCTTCTCCTGATACCCCTAAAATGTCACATTTTGTATGCTTGATGTTTTCCCTGAGGCCTCTTAAACTCTCCTCACTTTTTTGGATTCTTTTTTCTTTCTTTCTTTTTCTTTCTTTCTTTCTTTCTTTCTTTCTTTCTTTCTTTCTTTCTTTCTTTCTTTCTTCCTTTCTTTTCTTTCTTTCTTTCTTTCTTCCTTCCTTCCTTTCTCCCTCCCTCCCTTCCTCCCTTCTTCCCTCCCTTCCTCCCTCTTTCCTTCCCTTCTTTCCTTCCTTCCTTCCTTCCTTCCTTCCTTCCTTCCTTCCTTCCTTCCTTCCTTCCTTCCTTCTTTCTTTCTTTCTTTCTTTCTTTCTTTCTTTCTTTCTTTCTTTCTTTCTCCCTTCTTCCCTCCCTCCCTCCCTTCATTCCTTTCTTTCCTGCTTTGATTCAGTGTTTTCTGCTACCCTATCTTTTAAATCACTGATTCAGTCCTCTGCTTCATCTACTCTGCTGTGGATTCACTGTAATATATTCTTCAGTTCTATCATTATATTCTTTATTTCTGACTGGTTCTTTTTTATGTTTCCTATCTCTTTGTTGAAGTTCTCCCTGAGATCACTGAGCATCCTTACAACCAGTGTTTGGAACTTTGTGTCTGTTAGATTGCTTATCTCATTAGTTCTTTTTCTGGAGCTTTGTTCTGTTGTTTTATTTGGCACATGTTTCTTGTCTCTCCATTTTGGCTGCCTACCTGTATTTGTTTCTACCGTGTTTCCCCAAATATAAGACCTAGACAGACAATCAGCTCTAATGCATCTTTTGGAGCAAAAATTAATATAGAACCCGGGCTTATTTTACTATAAGACCTGGTATAATATAATATAATAAATATAATATAATATAAGGTAATATAATAGTGGGTCTTATATTAATTTTTGCTCCAAAAGACACATTAGACCTGATTGTCCAGCTAGGTCTTATTTTTGGGGAAACAGAGTATGTATTAGGTAGGGCTGCTATATCTTCTGGTCTTAGTAGAGTGGCCTTATGTAGTAGGTATGTTGTGGTGCTCAGTGGCACCAACTTCTAGTTCACCTGAGCCACGCACTCCAGATGTGTCCTTTGTATAGGTTGTGTGTTCCCTCCTGTTGTAGTTGAACCGTGGTTGCTGTCTGCACATCAATGGGAGGGATTGACTCTCATACTCATTGGTTGTGAAGACTGGCCATAACTATGGTGGAGGAGTTGTGGTGCAGGGGCTGCCCTTACAGAACATGATCTGCCTCAGCAGGGCTCTGGCATCTGTTCAAACTTCCCCTTGGGTGTGTCATCCTGAAATGTGGCTACATGATGCACAGTTCATTTGGAAGCTGGCCATTGCTGATGCCAGCCCCATGAACACCTGGTTGGGGACCTGCTGCAGGTCAAGTTCAGCCTAGCCCATGCCCCAACTGGCACCACCTGGCAGGAGCCACAAAGCAATGTGAAGATGTCTGCTGCCCGTGCCATGCTTGGAAGTGCTTGGAGAGTCTAGCCATGAACCAAGTTCTGCTGCTGCTTTGAGAGTCTAGCCATGAACCAAGTTCTGTTGCTGCTAGTGCCGGGTTAGGGCTGTTCTGTCAAAAGTACCAGACATGCTCAAGCCAGATGCTACTTTTCTGGATTCTGTAAACCTTTGAGAGACCCTAGGAAAGTCTGCAGAATGAGTGAACACAGGCTGTTTGTAAGAAAAAGCCACTGGAAGCGGCTTGGGTGCGCCCAAAAGGGTGAGGTGGAGGCTTGAATCTCCAGGGTGTAGCCAACTTGATAGAGACTCAGATAGGGGGTGGCCTGCCTCTGCATACAGGGAAGGGGGAGGGCTCAACAAAGAAACAATGGCTTCCACCAATTCCTCCATCCAAAAAAAAGCTGTCCCTCCAGCCCTGTCCTGAAGCCAGATAACTCAGTTCCTCACCATATGTCCCTGCTGCCTTTCCAGCTACTGCTGCAGCACTGGAGCTCAGAGTGAGTGATTCTGTTGGTAGGTAAGTCCACGCTCAGTCCCTTTAAGAGGAGAGCCTATGAGTGAAGCCACACTCAGTCTCACTCAGCCACAGTCTCTGCTGATTTTCACAACCAGATATTATGGGGACTTCTCTCTCTGGCACTGGAATCCTGGGTTGGGGAGGGGCTGTGACCCCTTATACCTCTTGGGGGACCTCCACAGCCCAGATATGCCTCCTGATTTTTAATGGTCACACGTGGGACAAGGTGATTCCGCATCTCTGCCCCTCCTACTGGTCTCAAGGTGACTTCTTCTGTATGTTCTTAGTTGTAAAGCATCAGTTCAGCAAGATTTCAGGTGATTCCCAATGATGGTTGTTCTTTAGTTTCATTATAATTTTATGTGGTCATGAGAGAAGGTAAGCACAGCATTTACCTACTCAGCCATCTTGACTGGAACTCTCTGCACTTATTTATTTATCTTTTTATTTTTTCTAGATATAGTTTTTGGTTTGTTTTGATAATTTTGTTTTTTTATATATATTAAATAATTTCAATGCCATCATTTATGTTTTTTTAAATAATCAGACAATTATTTTATATCCCTTATCTGGTTGTAATGTCTCAAGACAAAAGGCAGCTTCGTGTCTCATTTATGTGGATGAATTTGTGCTTTAAAAATAAAAAAAATATTTCTAGCTTCTGAAGGTTTCCTAACTGTCCTGTCATCTCTGCTGTAACTTGAAATATTTTTTAAATCATTTAATGTAGCATATTAAATGCTTCCCTTTCAGGAAGATTTCTCTCGATATCTAGTCCACCAAAATGTTTGACAAGAAGACTCTAACTTTTAAACAGTGCAATCATGGATTTTAAGTTCAGGGGGAAAAAAAATCATGCTGAAGACTTCATGCCGAAGTCCTAAGGTGTCTTTTTTTTTTTCTTTTCAATTTTTTTTCAGGGAGTGGGAACAGAGGGTTACATTTTCTGTTATTTACGAGATCTAACAATTAAGTTTGTGAACTCATCCTAGAAAAATTGCTACCTACCTCATTGCTGAATGTCATTATGGTCACCTTTGAAGTACTCCCCTTGGGGAGCTATGCACTGACACAAGTGCCTAGTCCACCTTTCAAAGCAATTTTGGAACTCTTTTTCTAGAATGGCCATCAGACCTGTCGTCGTGTTACACTTGATGTTCTGTGTATCAAAATGTTCTGTGTATCAAAATGTCTTCCTTGCAATATTTCTTTTATCTTTGGGTAAAGAAAGAAGTCATTGGGGGCTAGATCAGGTGAGTAGGGAGGGTGTTCCAATACAGTTATTTGTTTACTGGCTAAAAACTCCCTCACAGATAGTGCCATGTGAGCTGGTGCATTGTTGTGAAGCAAGAGCCATGAATTGTTGACGAAAAGTTCAGGTCGTCTAACTTTTTCACACGGCCTTTTGTGCACTTCCAAATAGTAAACTTGGTTAACTACTTGTCCAGTTGGCACAAATTCATAGTGAATAATCCTTCTGATATCAAAAAAGGTTAGCAATATCATTGCAACAAGTTCTTGAACTTAATTGTCAGACCTCAGATGTTGAGATCCATCTCCTCTGATGGTTTGCTTTCTCTAGAAACCTGCTGTTCTAGATAAGTTGCTTGTTTTTACTCTCTAGTAGTTGTACTCTACTAAGGTATTTTTAATCTTTTGCCAGCCTTGCTGTTAAGATCATCAAAACAGCATTTCTACAAGTTGCGGTATATGCAACAGTTTGTAGTCCTTGAGCTGTCAATATATGATTGCCAACATGTCCTTCTCTAATGAAACACCAAGAGAAAGTCTCTTGCTCCCAGGTTTCTTCACGCAATAGTAATGGATCTCAGGAATAGGTAAAAACGCAGTGCACATTCACCAATCTCCTCGCAAGCAACAGAGATTTGCTACATTTTGCCTTTCCTTTCTGTACACATGAGTCTTGAAGGAACCAGTCTCTAGTTATGGTCAGGCTCAATCAGGAGAAATGCTGCCCATACCCTGTCTTTTGTGCCTGAGACCTATTGTTAAAATCCACAGAGACTTAGACTTGTCTTCTCTGCCCAACAGTGTTCCACTCAGAAAAGAAAGTCAGGTTAAAAACAGTAGAAAGCATCAGACACATGTTTGGGCTACCATCTTTCCAGAACATCTTTTCATTAAGTTGTTCATCAGATTAATGATTAAATGTCCTACAAAATCAAACCGAGTAATTTGTAATAATTACTCCATTAGTCTCCTTTAAAAAGTCCTTTTTAAAATAAAAAAAAGTGCTTTTTAAGACTTAATATTTTTAACCTGTTGGTTGAAAATGATTGTGATCATCCAGCTGTTTTTTTCCCTAATTACTTTTTTCCTGTTTAAAAATTTTAATCACTAACTGAGCTTGCAGAAAAAAATATAACTATTTTTCTTTAGAAAACAATCAGCTCTACTTTTCTTTCACTCTCTTCTCACCTGAGCTCATCCTCACCTGTTTGAGCCATCTGTGAGTTCAACCACTTGAGAGTTCATTACATTTTTTTTTGAGAGTTCATTACAATTATGAATTGAAGTCATAAGGAAAGGGATTAAATTTAGGATCAAATCTACCTTCCTCTGTAAACTTGGATGAATTATTCAACTCCCACTGCCTCAGTTTGCTATTTGTAAAGTTAAGAAATTTGTAAAGTTGATTATATGAGAAAGTATTATAGAAATATAATATTAGTAATTGAGCTTGTATTGAAGTGAGTCTATCTCAGAATCCATTAAAGGAGATAAAAATAACTAAACATAGGGAGTCAGCATGGAGTAAGCCATATATTGACACCATAATATTAGTGAGACCTTGGATAAGAAAGTCCATAACTCCTCTGGCCCTCATTTATTTCCTGTGCAAAATAGGGATAGGAATATCCCTTTTTGAAAGGTTTTTAATATTAGAAACCATGAACAGGAGGTTAATGCAATGAAACCAAGTACAAAATAGCTGTTTATGTGATTGTTCTAATTTGTTACTATTATTGTTATTAATTGTATGAGTAAAAAAATGGATCTAATGATGGCTTTTTATACTCCCATGGAAAGAAATCAAACAAAATAGGGAAAATGTGGACATCCATAAATTCTGATGTGAAATTAAAACTGTTAAAAAAGCCTATTATTTAAAATAAGATGGCCGTATATCTTTAAGGCCTTTTCATTTTCCCCCCTGAATTATGTTCATTTTTAATTTCTCCAAAAAGAAAGGAAGGAAGGAAGGAAGGAAGGAAGGAAGGAAGGAAGGAAGGAAGGAAGGAAGGAAAAGAGGAAGGAAAAGGAAGAGAGAGAAAGGGAGAGAAGGGGAGAGAGAGAAAAGGAAAGAAGGGAGGAAAGGAGGAAGGGAAAGACAGAGAAAAAGAGAGAGGAAGAAGAAACCTATTGATGTTCATTGTAACATTTTTTTTAAACAACACCGAGATATTGGAAATCACTTAAATATCCACCAATAATGAATAGGGAATTAGTTAAATATATTATGGTTTGTGGTAAATACCCAGCCTTACTCATATGTTGTGTTTGAGAGCACAGTCTCAATCCAATAATTAGAATGTCCAGCACCAGTTCAAGCTTGATTTGGACATAATCTTGTAGTCCTGTATTAGGAAAGGTGGAACATAGAGCATGTCTCCTCCTTCTCACCCCTTCTCTCACCTTGCCATATTTACCAGGCTGACTGTCTCCTAAGAGATGACTTTACAAAGGTATCATTATTATAAGCGGTGCCTTGAAACTACTTTTACACACTGGGAAGCTAGTCACACATGTCTAACCTCTATCCACTTTCGCTTTCTTAGGCCTGGAACTGGCATCAGTCTTCTGTGTTTCCCGCTAAACAAAATGTATTTCAAAGCTTTCTAAGTAGTCTCAAGTGAGCTTGGGGATCTTAATCTCAAAATTATTGACTTTTTCCCCACCTGGATAACTGTTGTTGGAGGCTGTCCTGTTCACTGGAGGATGGTTAGTATTATAGTATCTCTGGTTTCTACCCACTAGCCGCCAGCAGCCTCGCCTCAGGTGTGACAACCCAACGTGTTTCAATGTAGTAAAATTACCCCGAAGTTGAGAGTCATTGGGTGAGAAGGCTGTATCCTGTTGTGCCCACATAAAGATAATTCAGTGTGATACAACAAAATAGCAGCTGTCCCTAAATAAATCTCTTTATCAACCACTTCTCATCTTCTCTCATTTTATATGTTCCATGTGGGGAGAGGTTTTAAAAATGATAGAACAGATTTATCTAATTTCTACTGAAATCGAGTTTGTTTCATCCTTATCAGGTACTATGTGATGAATAGGTGTTGATATTCAGAAATACCTATAGGAATATGCTAATTATCCATCTTAGAAAAAAAAAAAAGTCTCCAAAATGCACTTAAAAAATAATATAGGTAGCTGTTACTTTCCAGAATTAAAAATCAGAAGAGAAAAATGAGAAATATCTTGGGCTGCAGTTCAGATCCAAAAAAGAGTAGACTGAAGAAACTAGAGGTCAATATGATATCAAGTAAACAGATATTACCATTAATATTCATGTGCCACTTTCAAGTGATTTATAAGAACAATTGAATTCAAAGGAAGAAACTTGTTCAAGGATTAAAACCAATGGCATTAATAATTAATAAGTTTTTAGAACTTATTTTCTAATGGGCACGCACAATGTGAAGAAAATTCCTGAATCCAGGCTGTAAAAAGCACTGAAGTTAAAATTAGAAAGAAAAAGTAACATTGGTGCCATACAACAAGGCACTTCACAATTGTCAATTAATATCTACCTCTTTGTTGAAATTGTTTATAATTAAATAACATGTTACCCTTTTTAAAACTCAGTTTATGCATTTCTCAGTTAATCCCCTCTGCCTCATTAAGTCTATCCTTTACTTAAGTTTTTAATTAAGCTTTTCTCTGACCTTTGACACACACATTCTGTCCATCTATTTGAATTTGCCCTGGTTTCTTGCCTGTGCCATGAGAAAGCAAATAATCAGTACTTGTAATTTTGCCAAATGTCAACTTTTAAGTTTGGAACACTTGTTATTAAATT
This sequence comes from Rhinolophus ferrumequinum, assembly GCF_004115265.2. Classification (NCBI taxonomy): domain Eukaryota; kingdom Metazoa; phylum Chordata; class Mammalia; order Chiroptera; family Rhinolophidae; genus Rhinolophus; species Rhinolophus ferrumequinum. The sequence goes on along the minus strand of NC_046296.1, from coordinate 34,930,920 downwards.
GTGATCTGCCAGCATTCTTGCTCCCAATGAATTTGACCTCATTTTCCTCTTCAAGTAATAATGATTATTCCTGCTAAAGTCTTTCCAGACTTCTTGGTGTAGAGTTGGTCATTTTTCTTTTTCTTTCTCTACACTCAGTTGGTTTATGCATATTTCTGTAAAATGCTCATGATGATACATCTTTCACTAATCAGTAAACTCTTTGAGAAGAAAGGCCTGGGGACACCTGAACTCAGAGTTGTGAGTTTTAGGAAAGTTCTGGATTGAAGGCCGCTCTATGAACTTCAGAACTTGAAAGGATGAATCTTGACTCTGTTTTTCATTAACATGATGAAACTCCAACTCATGTGCCTTTACTTTCATTTTTCCCATGGCCAGTTCACTTTACCTGTTTACTTATCTGTGCTCTCTCGATACTTCTTTTACAGGGTGATCATGACTTCTCTGTTTCTTCCTTATCACTTTTATTTCCCATAGTTAATTTCCAATTTCAAAATTGTAGGAGAGAGAGACTGATTAGTCTCTTTGGCATTGTTGTTCTGTCACATTAATCGCAGGTCAGTGGGCTGCCCATAGATGATTGTCCCTGTCTCTGTGACCACTCTTGACTAAATCACAGTCTTTAGGGAGGTGGTTGTATTATATACGACAAAATATTGCTTCCTAGGTCAGCACTGACTATTTCTTCACCAATTTCCTAAGAAGGTAAAGGAGGTTTTACGGGCAAAGGCTGAAAACTCCAGTAAAATGACTTCGTATACACTGTTAATACAAGCATTGTTTCCCAAGACCACGTTAGTCTCTGATTATTTTCAATTTCTAGTCTTTAAACAACGATGGTCTTTATGACTTTCTTTATGAGAAGTCCCATTTTATTTCTTTGTATTCCCATCTCTGGCTCTTGGACAACTATTCAATCAAAGGCATTTCTTCAAGCTTTAGATGTTTCAGCTCCTGTTGTCAGCAATGCTGATTCATAGAGAAAGAATTAAACAAAATGGAGTCCTGTTGTAAATGCACAGAAAAAAATCAATATTTGCCAAATGGAAGAGAAGAGATCAATAGAGAAGGCATGTTATTGTCAAATTTCTAAAAGGATATGCCAACAATGGAGAGTAGACAGAGTTCTGTAAAAATAAGTCAACTCTGCTATCCTTTAGTGTAATAGACTAAGTTAGTATAATAAGAAAATAAATAAACAAAAAGCATTGTGAAAGTATACTATGGAGACTGAGTAAAGCAAATGAAAACTAAATAGCTCAAAGAGTGATATTTTGCCAATACTTCTTAGAGACTAATACCTTTCTGAAAATAGATTTATTTCTGTTGTTTTGTGTTATTAGAATGATGTGTTTATTTTATCTTAGCTCTGGACTTCTGAGAAAATGAACAATTGTATACAGATAACTTATGCCCTTTTCGTCAATGAGAAACACTATGAGTCAAGATGTCATTGCATAACCTAAGAAATCATAGTAATTGTTAATAATTCTAGACCCTCCAGAAGAAGCTGATATACAAAATGACAGTTTCATGAATTACAGCTTTATTTTTAAGAAAAATTAGGTTTGAGTAAAAGAAAAGAAATCTTGGATAAAGAATCACCATCATAAGGATAAATCGGACCTGGCATTTATTTCATAAATAAAATGTTTTGACATTCTACAAGATAAAAGATTAACATTTGCTAAGGTAATTTTCTAGTTTTTATACGTAGAAAGGTTTTATATTCAATTTCTAATACTGCTTATTAATAGTGTTTTCTATTTTTCAAAGAAAGTTTTCAAACGTAGCCTGGTTTATCCTCACAGAAATCCTGTGACTAAAGTAAAGACATATTGGGCCTGTGTTATAGATGAGGAAATTGTGACAAGGAAAGAATTAAATTACTTAATTAAAGTTACAAAGTAAGTTGGAGACTGAAATTGCAATTACTGGCTTCCCTAGAAGTGCTTTTCCTATTTCTCCACACATATTCTTTATGGTGGGAATAACTGTCCTTCTTGCACACGGAATAATCAAAAGCAACTCTAGAAATAAAGGCCACTACTGGATTGATGTCTATGCTAACAATCAGTTGCTGTATAACTCAAGGCAATATTTAGGCCAACATATGGGAATAAAAAATATTTATGTTTCTAAAATTCCAGAAGATAACACATAATATATTAAGTCTAGTCTTTTTGATTGAATATTAGAACAAAATTATTGAATAACACAGATGTGTAGGAATAAAGGTACTGAGAGAAAACACCAGAACATTTGTCATGTTCCTAATATTGTAGTGTTTGACTTATAAATTATAAACTATTCATCATTTTTCATTTTACAGTTGATGACATTAAGTTATGGAGCAGTAGCTGATTTGCTCCAGACTACAGAATTAATTGATATTTTCAGCAGTAAATAACTGTACAAGGTGGTATTCAGTTTATCAATAAAGGCAGGTTGCCCATGAAATTACCTGACTAGTTTGCCAGAAAATGGTAGTGAGCCAAGCTTAAAATAGTCTTGCCATTCTATATGAAGGACAGTGAGATTGTGAGAGATTAAAACAAAGGAAGAATACCAAAGATCCCTTTTAGTCTGTATATAGATCTTTTATGAACAGTAAGGAATTATGACTTGATATCACAAAAATAACAAAGTCTGAGTTAACTTCTGACCTTTCATAACAAAATATCAAAGTGATCAGAAGAATTGATTTTTATAAAACTTATTAAGCCTAATAGAAAGGTATTAATTATTGTAATAAACACTATTGAAATGAAAATAATGGTTCAACTGAAAATAGAGTAATTGAATAGAAAATCACTCAGTTTTCAGACTTATATTGGAAAACAAAAGCATGTAACCACCATTGTCTTTTTCTTTTTCTTTTCTTTTCTTTTTTTTTTTAAAGCAGCAAAGTAGGGTAGCAAGTTCAAGTACTCCTTTAAATACAGAGGCAGATTAAGATGGTAGTTTTGAGAGTGAAATCTGGAATAGGCTGTTCAGAAAAACTGTAAAATCAGATCAGATTCCCTACCTCCTTCCAAATCCAGTGATTCTTCTCTTGTCTCCCCCCAAAGAGTGGTGGTTTTATGAAGAAAAAGTTGATATGTGATTCAAAAATAATGTTTTCATTTGCTCAAAATTGCCCTTGAAATTTTGCTATTCTTCTAGAAATACAACCCTAAGAGGAGCCAATGATATGTTTTCTGTATGCAACTTAATTCACTGTCAGATGTAATAATCCGAATCTTTAATTGTAACATTAATTTCATTTAAAGAAAAATGTAGTTACTTTTACAAACTCATTGCATGGTATTTTCTGAGTTTTTCATTTTAGATGTTTCCCTTATTTCCGTGATTGGAAAACTCCCAAACATCTTTGTGCCTCAGCAACATCAAGCCTGCTTATAATGATTTAATTGTTGTAATCTGAGAAATACAAAACTTCATGCCATGGGTTTTAGGAGGCTGCCATACAGACAGAATGATTAATCATTTTTAAAGGAAATAAATTTTACAACACTCCAACCAACCTTGAGTTCAAATTGGAAAAAAAAGATCAAAATAGCATTGATCCTGTCGAGTTTTTTTATGTTATTTGTTCAGTTTCTCATTGTAGTAAATTACCTTAACAGTTACAAAGAAAGTTACATCTGAAGTTAATATTAAGCAGTTATTTACACTGAGGCTGAAACATTCTTGTACAGAATGGCTGTTTTTAAATATGTGTTAAAGTGGACAATCCAAATATTTTACATTTTGTTTCAGATTGCTTTGAATAATGTATCAACAGATAAAGCCATGCATAAGCTCATTTTTTAATACAAAACAGGAAAGGATAATATGTGAAATCTATACATGAATAATTGAATCATTGAGAAGATAGTTCTCCCCCCCAAAAAAATAATATTATGAATTAGAAAAACAAATGAACAAATAAACCTACAATAAATCTTAATTAACTGTAATTCTTCACGTTTGGTTATATATTTTCATTTTCTATGATTAGATGGTCTCTAAATTTATAAATATTTATTGTAATATATTATTTAATAACAAGATTAAAACTTTTAAAATTAAGACTGTTTTTTCAGTGTCTTTTTCAGTGTTTTTTCAGTATGATGTATGGTATTGGTTTTATTTTTATTTTATTTTATTTATTTATTTTTTTAACATTTTTTATTAGTTTCAGGTGCACAAAACAGTGTAATAGTTAGACATTTATCATTTATATCCCTCACACAGTGACAACCCCCTACTCCCACCCACTACCCCTCTGATATTTCACACAGCCATTACATTTCCACTGTCTCTATTCCTAATGCTGTACTCCCAGTTCTTGACCTTAAGTATAACAATGTAAGATAAAATATTTATATAATATGAATTAGTTTCCTAAATACAAGGCCAGTTTCTTATGGCCTGTTAGGTATTCTTTGAGTTTCAATGTTTTTATTATAACTATCTATTGTAATAGAAAATGAAATTTAAAAAATCAAAGATTTTGAAGAATATGACTCTATTGGTAATAACCCACATGAGATAGCTCAGGGTATTTCTAAGATTAATTATTATGCTCAGAAAAAAATCTAGAAATGCCGATGTAATAAGGCATAACCTGATAGTAGCTTTACCTCAGTCATCCTACTGATGTTTAATGAAGTAAAAAATTTAGAAATGTGATCCCGCATGCATTTGTTTACAGGATTTATTTTATAGAAATATATTTACAGAATAATAATAAAAAAAAATCAAGCAGTGAAGCATGCATTATATTACACATTACCAAATAATTTATAGGAAGGAAGATTACTTCAATAATTGTTAACACAAGCAAGACAGGCTAATTGTCATAAAACATGTCAATGTAATGATTGTTAATAGTTTATATCCTCTGGAAAAATCACTATTACCTAGACTATGCATGTAAATGTAGATAAAATGTTCCTTGGAATGATACAAATATTTGAATAGCATATTGGCAGATTTTGCTCATGAATCTAAACACGGTTTTCACAAAAAAATAAAACGAAAAGGGGATATTAAAAAAGAAGCATGCAAATAAATATGTAAATTGCAGTATTATTGATTTGTTTTGCTTTTCATATTATGTATTTATCATTTGTCGTGAATTCATTAGTAGAGCTAAATTAACTGGATGATTTAAGATAGAGCCAATGTTGTTACCCAAACCTGTTCAATTCCAAGGTCAACTACAGTTCTGAGGTAATGGATAGTAGGAAAAGAAAGAGACATAATGTATACCTAACTGTTCAGGGAAGAATTTGAATAACAATTGAAGAACATTGAAATTCTAGATCCTTTCTTCTCATTTTCTTCTCTCTACCTTTTCCTCTCATTCAGAATAAAGCCCCAGTGTACTCAAACAAAAGCAAAGATTTCACTTGAATAAATCTGAAAATTAAGCATCATGTGAACAAAAATTGCCTATAGTATTTTCTCTCTTTAGAATATGGAAATGGAGTTTTGTAATAATAGAGTTTCAAGTTCAACTGGTAAAGTTTGGTGAGACACACAAAACCTTTCAAAAGTCCCAAAGAGTTATTAAAGTGGGGATAAGCAGACAAGTTTTTATAATTTATGTAAGACATAAGTATCGTTGGGTCTCCTAAATGCCAGCCGTCAGAAGTGGACTGGTAGGTAAATATTCATCGATAGCCTGTTATCGATGAATATTTGAGCTGTTAGTCACCTTTCCTATATAAACAATAATTTTCCCAAGTTTATAAAATTCACAGAATCCTTGTTATGAAAAACATTTGGTCTCTCACACTGATTCATATTCTATAATTATCTTATTCCTGCCCAAGGAAGGGTGACCTCAAGTGAAAACATATAAAGGTCAAAAACAACTTAATTCCCCAGCCCAAGGGCAAAAAAAAGTATTTTTGTATTTTAACAGAACTCTGTATGAAACTGCATCTTAACGCCATTAAACAGATATTATAAAATGATACCAGAGTATTAACATCCGTACATGTCACCTGCTGTGTTTTACTTAATAAAATACCCCTTATAAAACACTGTTCAACTTCTCAACCTGCCATTTGCCATAATCCTCTTTTCCATATCTTTAGTAGAGTTTGACAAATAAATCTATAGAATTAATTAACTCGCAAAGATTTTTATTTTTATCATGCTGCCCTTTCTGAAGAACCCAAGAAGTAAGTAAAATCTCAAATACTTGGGAGGTAGGGTAAAACCAGGATGTAAGTTCTTAAGTAGGTCATTTGTTTTGTGTAAGTACCAGTCTACATTACTTGTATGGGAATTTTTTATGTCATATATATATATATATATATATATATATATATATATATATATATATTTACAAATGGTAAGAATCATTACAGAGAAGTAATTTTTTATCTTTATAAATTTATCAGGGTGACATCAGTTAGTAAAATTATATAGGTTTCAAGTGTAAATTTCTATAATACATCATCTATATATTGTACTGTTGCATTGTGTGGTCACCACCCAGAGTAAGTTCTCCTTCCATCACCATACAGTTGACCCCTTCCTTACCCTCTTCTACCACCTTGTCACCCTCTGGTAACCACTAAACTGTTATCTGTGTTTGTGATTTTTTTTTCTTGTTTGTCTTGTTCATTTGTTGATTTCAATTTTATGACACACATGAGTGAACTCATATGGTTCTCGATTTTTTCTGTCTGACTTAATTTGCTTAGCACGATAATGTCAAAATCCACCTATGTTGTCGCAAATGGCAGTGTTTCATCATTTCTTATGGTCTTGTAATATTCCATTGTGTGTGTGTGTTTGTGTGTGTGTATATATATATATCTATGTTATATATAATACATATATATATATATATATAATCTTCTTTATCCAATCATCTGTGGAAAGACACTTTGGTTTCCATGTCTGGGTTACATATATCTTTACGGGTAAATGTTTTCAGATTTTTGGGAGGTAGACACCCAGAAGAAGGATTGCTGGGTCATATGGTAATTCTATTCTTAATTGTCTGAGGAACCTCCATTGTGGCTGTACCAATTTATATTCCCACCAGCGGCATATGAGGGTTCCATTTTATTCACAATCTCTCCAACACTTACTATTACTTGTCTTGTTGATAATAGCCCTTCTTAACACTTGTAAGGTGGTATCTCTTTGTGTTTCTGATTTGCATTTCCTTAATAGCTAGTTAAGTTGAGATATATATATATATATATATATATATATATCTGTTGGTCATTTGTATGTCTTATTGGGAAAAGTGTTCAGACCTTCTGCCCATTTTTCAGTTTGGTTGTTTTTGGTGTTGTTGAATTGTATGAGTTCTTTATATATTTTGGATATTAGCCCCTTATTGGAGATGTTGTTTGCAAATGTCTTCTCTCATTCGGTTGGTTGCCTTTTTGTTTTGTCAGTGGTTTCTTTTGCTGTACAGAAACTTGTCAGTTTGATATAGTCCCATTCATTTATTTTTGCTTCTATTCCCTTGTCTTTGAGGTCAAATTCTTAAAATCCTCTTTGATCCCAAGGTCCATAGTTTAGTAACTATGTTTTCTTCTATGCAATTTATTTTTAGAGGTATTATGTTTAGGTCTTGGATCCATTTTGAGTTAATATTGGTATATGGTGACAGATAGCAGTCTAGTTTGTTTTTTTTGGGAGGGACGTGGATTTCCAATTTTTCCAATACCGTTTATTGAGGAGGCTTTCTTTTCTCCATTGTACATTTTTGGCTCCTTTGTTGAAAATTGTCTGGCCATATATTTGGGTTTATTACTGGGCTCTCAATTATGTTCCATTAGTCTGTAATAGACTAAAGTCAAGGAGTGTACCTCCAGCCTTGTTCTTTTTTCTTAGGATCGCTTTGACTTTTGTTCTCTTTCCTTAAAAAATGTCATTGGGATTTTAATGGGGATTGCATTAAATCCAAAAAGAAGAAAAGAAAAGAAAAAAAAAAACCTATGAGAAACAATAAAAAAATACAGTAATGTTTCAGGATACTAAACGAATGTACAAAAACCCATTGCATTCCCATATATTAGCAATGAAATTTCTGAAAAAGAAATGAATAAAACAATTATTTTTGCAGCTGCAACTAAAATAATAAAATGCCTAGAAATATACTTAAAGGACGTGAAATACTTATATGCTGAAAACTATAAGACAATATTAAAAAAAATTGAAGAATACACAAAGAAATGTAAAGCTATTCTGTGTGTTCATGGATTGAAAGAATCAGCATAGTTCAAATGGCCATATTATTCAAATTACAGAGAAATAATTCTTATAAAATAATTCATTTTCTTTTTGAGGAAGTTATTTTATTTTATTTGAATTAATATATCAGAAGATATTTTCATGAATTAGAAAACCATGTAATGTCTCTTTCAGCTACTGAGACTGAACAGCCTAATATTCATTTTAAAAAGACTGCAAATAATTAGTAACCATGGTGTATTTGAATTTATATGCCCCCAAGAGGGTTGCTTAATGATTCACAAGAGTATACTGAGTAAGAATAATTGCCTAGAAATAGACTAAGAGTTAGGCAATTGGCATATTGATATTCCAATGATTTAGTTAAGCCTTTCTTGCTTTATTGTATTACTAGAAGGAAACTCTTATTACATTGCTCCTGGACAGAACTGAGTTACTTAAGGTTTTCAGTGTATTTAGAAATATAAAGTGTAATTATAAATATAAAAGTAGCCCTAGAAAACAAAAGTAGTAGAGCTAATGTACTAAAGAATACAAAGATGACTAAAGCAGTATCCTGGCCTGTTACCGTCAATCTACCTAATGAGGAGGACTTTAGTGTAAAAAATAAAAGTTCTAAGGAATGATTAAAGGCAGAAGAAGGACTGATTAATTTTGACTAGCAGAAACTAAAAATGTACTTGCTACCGTCTCATATGTGTCTCACCACTTATTCAAATGATGTTTATCAACCACCTGTTATGTACCACCTTCTCATTAAGGCGTTAGGATGAAACAGTGGCAATAAGAAGTTCCAACTCTCATGGAATATTCCATCAGTTGAGCAAGACTTGACTAAAGATAATGATGATGATAAGAATAATAATAATAAAATGATAGTTATCACATTGCTTATTTACCTGGCACTGGTCTAAGCATATTGCATACATGAAATTATGTATTCCTCATGCCAGTACTGTGAGACAGTTATTAATAGTATTTCCATTTTGTATGTATGGAAACTGAGGCATTTGTTAAGTAATTTGTCCAAAGACACACAGCTATTAAATGACAGAGCTGATAATATCAGTTAGATAATATTCATTGTTATGGAGGAAATATAAAACACACACACACAAAAGATATGATAGGTAAGAATGGAATGTGGCAAGGATGAGGGAAATGGTGATTTTATATAAAGTTGTGGTCATGGAGGGTCATACTGATAAAGTGACATTTGATCACAAACCTGAAGGAAATAAGGAAACAATACCTAGGACAAAATGGTGCAGGCAGAGGGGAAAGTACAGAGGTATATGTATCGAATGTGTTCCAGAAACAGCCTGGGTGTACCCAGGGCAGGGCGACTGGGGACTACAGCAGAAGTAGTAAAACTGATCCGTTCATGAGGCTGTGATGCTCAGGGAGATGGGAAGCCTCTGCAGTATTCTGATCAGAGAGGAAACATGATCTAATTAGTGCTTTAAAATGATTATTCTGACAATATTAGCAATAATCAATTGAAACAATTGAGGGAGAAAGCAAGGAGGCCAGTGTGCAGGCAAAGATTTTAATTGCATCCAGAGACCATAGTGACCTGGACTTGGTGGGAGTGGAAGTATAAGCATTGGTTAAATTATTGATACGTGATTTGCTGATGAATTATTGTGAGGTATGAGAGAAGAGTTAGGGGGGAGTCTAACTGTATGTTTAGTCCTGAGATATGAGCATGGTACATTAATCATTTGCTCAAACAAAAAAGCCTGTGGGAGAAGCCAGTTGATGGGGGGAATAATAAAACGTTGAAGAAGAGAAAAATGAATGTCCTTTAGTAGACATGAGGGGATAGAATCAAATGTGAGAGACTGATTTTAGACAGGGGCTCAGAAAGCTAATTTGTTTTAGCAAGAAGGAAGGCAGATTCTTCAGGTAAAGATGAAAGTGAGTTGGCATTCAGTGGTATATAAAAGTTTATTCTGAATTTCTTCTATTTTATAATCAAAATAGAAAGCAGGTCATTAGAATAAAGTAAGAATGGGGAAGAAGATATTGAAGTTTTGAGAACAGAGAAGTAATCACTGTCCCAAAAGGAGAGAAAGCAAGTAGACTAGGACAATATGTGTTCTTTGGTAGCCATATTTATCTGTCCAGGTGCACATTCAGAGTAGGTATATTCAGTAAGGGGAATTTTTTTTCTTTCTTTCTTTCTTTCTTTCTTTTTTTTTTTTTTTTTTTTTTTTTTGCCAATCTTGTATCATGAAGGAATGAAGGAATAGAGTGACAAGGAATTTGAGTATATATACAATTAGTGGTTATAAAAATGGACTGTTTAAACCAAGGAAGGAAGGAAGTTAAGGCATGAGATAGCAAGAAGAAGTAAAAAATCGGTATGCTCAATAGATTACAGGTCCTGATTTAGACAAAAAGGTTGTTCAATATAAAGTACCAGAAGAAGTAACCTGAAAGAGAGAGTAGCCTGTAGTTGTCAGCTTGTCATTTACCAAGAACAGACAAGGAGAATCCTACTGGTTGGCATTGACAGTCCCATTGAAAAAATCAGGCAATTATCCATCCAGCCTCAGGCTATTCCTATTTTCTGTGTTTGAGCAGGTTTTGTTAACAGTGCTTCCTTTTACCACCAGAATAGCTCACTGTGTAAGTGTGCAGCTGAGGAAAATACCAAGGCACCGGGAATGAAGGTGTAGCACATTGAACAGTGGTGCTGAAGCGCTTCTCGATATGAATAAGCATTCTATAAAGTGATTCAGCTTTCTTCCAAGTTCAATCCAAAATGGCTCATAAATCAGTCAGAAGGTAGAGTCAAAGATTATGAAGCTTTATGATCCAGTGTTTTCCTAATAGGCACTCCAAGAGGAACATTACTAATGTAGACTAATGTTGCCTTGTCTATTCATAACAAACTTCACAGTCAATCAGGAAAATATGCACTCTCTCTTCAATACACAAATGTAAATTCTGCTTTACTTCTATACTGGTGTGCTGATAAAAATATGAATATTTGCTGTTATAGAGATCATGTGTATTATAAAATCAGAAATATTATTCAGGTTTTTATATGTGAGTCTCCTATGACTTTGATTAGTGGGAGTCAGTTCCAGGGGGTACTTACCTCTACTTGCACTAATAATCATATTTCTGAGCTATCTTACCTTAGGAGAAAAATCCTAGTAGATAGTACTTACATCAAGGTACTGCCAACCCGAGGTATCAATGTGATATTGAGGTAGTTAGTCTAGTTGATTTCCTTTGATTATGTTGCACATATTTTTTTTCAATGTAATACTTCATGAAGAAAGGACTGACAATTTATCTTGTTAATTTTATGCTTGGCATACAGCTATCTTCAGCTGATGCTTCTCCCTCCTTTCCAATTACCTGTCTTTTGTTGGATATTTTATATGTTCACTTCTAGAGTTTTCCTAAAATACCAATTAAATAAGATGTAAGATATTGTTGGAATTATTTTTATGAATAAGTATCTAATACATCCATGAGTGTTTTCAATACTAACTTTGTGCTAATTAAGTTCTGTATTGGGCTATGGAGGGTTCAGAAGAAAGACACAAAATATATCTTGCCCTAAAAACTGTCTGTATTAGTAGTTTCCTAAAAGTCCCATTGTATAATCTTGTGTCTGTCATTCTCTTCCTTTCTCTCTTTAACCATTATTTATATTTTCCAGATCTGATGATGATAGCCAGTTATTCCAAATATTTAACTTCATTTTTCCACTAAAGCCAAAATAACCCACCAGATTCCAATCTTCCTTGTACCATTTTAGTGTTTATAAGTGTTTGGCACATTGTTTGGACACTGAAAATTAATTGGCGCTAGTGTGATAAACTCATGTATGACATAAGGTGTTTTTAACTGAAAATGCTCAAATATAATATATTACGAGGCTCTTTTGGTTCATTTCAGGCTCTATTATTTCCTTTCATATCAATAAGGTTGTCTTTGGCAATGCCATAATTATGAATGTTTTGTCAGCAAAAAAAATTATGAATTATTAAATTTTAAGCTTATTTAAAAGAAGCAATATTAAAAACTGTTCCACATTGCTTTTTTTAAAAAAAAACATTTAAAAAAAATATAACTAACATACAATATTATATTAGTTTTAGGTGTACAGCATAGTTATTCAACATTTATATACCTAAAGAAGTAATCATCATAACTAGTCCAGCAACCATCTGAAACTGTACTATACTATTCCAATATTATTGACTATATTCCCTATGCTGTATATTACATTCCCCATGACTTGTTTTTTTACCTTATTCACCTTTACATTTCCCTCTCCTTTTTTATAATTTTTCAATTACAGTCGATATTAAATACTATTTATATATTATATTCAGGTGTACAGCATAGTGGATAAATATTTTAAAAATTTAAAAAGTGATCCCCCTGACTAGTCTAGTACTCACCTGGCAGTAGACAGTTATTAACATATTATCGATTATGTTGCATATGTTTTGTTTTACATCCCCATGACTACTTTGTAACTAGCAATTTGTACTTCCCCTTTTTCACCCATCCCCAAACCCCTCCCATCTGGCAACTACAAAATGTTCTCTGTATCTCTCTTTATAGTTTGTTTCTGTTTTGTTTGTTTGTTCTGTTCTTTAGATTCTACATATGAAGTTCTGATAATGAAGTTCGCAAACTTGTTGCAACGATGTTGCCAACCTTTTTTTGATATCAGAAGGATTATTTATTATGAATTTGTACCAATTGGACAAGGAGTTAACCAAGTTTACTATTTGGATGTGCAGAAAAGGCTGTGTGAAAAAGTTAGACAAAAATTACCTGAACTTTTTGCCAGCAATTCATGGCTCTTACATCATAACAATGCACCAGCTCACATGACACTGTCTGTGAGGGAGTTTTTAGACAGTAAACAAATCACTGTATTGGAACACCTTCCCCCACCTTCACTTGATCTGGCCCCCAGTGACTTCTTTCTTTACTTGAAGATAAAGGAAATATTGAAAGGAAGACATTTTGATGACATTCAGGACATCAAGGGTAATACACTGACAGCTCTGATGGCCATTCTAGAAAAAGAGTTCCAAAATTGCTTTGAAGGGTGGCCTAGGAGCTGGCCTCAGTGCATATCTCCCCAAGGGGAGCACTTCAGAGGTGACCGTAGTGATACTCAGCAATGAGGTATGTAGCACTTTCTCTAGGATGAGTTCGAGAACTTAATTGTTGGACCTTGTGTGTGTGTGTGTGTGTGTGTGTACACACATATATGTATATATGTGTATGTATATTCATATATATGTATATATATGCATGTATGTATATGCATACATCTATATATGAACAACTGATTTATAACACAGATGCAAATCATTGGAGATTGTATTCTGTTTTTAACAAGTGATTCTAAGTTGATTGGCTGTCTATAAGCATAAAAATAAAACACCTCACATCATTGATCAAAATTAACTCAAAATGGAAAATAGACCTAAATTTAAAACCTAAAATAACAAAACATCTAGAAGAAAACATAGGAAAATAACTTCTGTGACCTTAAAATGGGAAATATTTTTTTACACTATGCCATAAATATGATTGATAATGGAATTAATTGATAATATTTTCTCCAAAATTAAAGATTCATGTTCTTAGACATAGTTAAGAGTAAAATGCAAGCCACAGAGTGAGAGAAACTATTTCCAGTGTATATGTCTGTTAAAAGAATAATACCTAGAATATCTATGAAAAAAATATATATATATAGCTATATCAACTCACTATATCAGCTGTTGACAAGAGTGTGAACAATTGAAGCACACACTGCTGGAGAGAATGTAAAACAGAACAGCCATTTTGGAAAGCAGTTTCTTAAAGAAAGTTAAACATGTCTTCCACACTATCTAGCCATTCCTTATCTAGCTATCTATTCAAGAGAAAGAAAATATTTTTACAAAAATGTTTGCAATTGTTTACAACAGCTTTATTCACAATTGCATTGAAAATAATTCAAATGTCAATTCACAAGTGAAACTGCAGTACATCCATAACATGGAGTACTACTTAGCAAAACAATGAATGAAATATTGGTATAAATTCAAATATGGATGGAGATGAAAAGAATTTTGCTGAGTGAAAGAAGCCAGACAAAAAAAGTGCAATATTATATGATTTCATTTATCAACTATTCTAGCAAATGCAAATTAATGTATATTGATGAAACAGCAGATTAGTTAGTGGTTGCATAACAATGAAAGTGGTTGCAGAAAATGGTGGGAAGGTGGGATTTAAAAGACACAAAACGAAAATCATTTACTGTCTTTAGAGTGTGATTGTTTCATCCATGTTTACATATTTCAGAACTGATAAACTCTAAACATACACAGTTTGCCGTGTATTAATTATACATTAATAAAACAAAATTATATGCTGCTGGTCCAATTTTAGAGAAATTAAAAAAAAATTCTAAAAATAAAATAGGCATTTTTGTATTTAGATTTTCTTCTGTCTTCACTGTGCTTTATTGAGAGAGTTAAAGCATAAATTGTGAAAAATATACTTAGAAGGGACGTCAGGAATGTATTTCCTTCCCTCCAGGAGCTTCAATGTCCAAACCTTCCAGAACTGATGACATTATACTCTCTGAAATGAGATCTCCAGAGCTGAGGCTGCTCAACCTGTCTTTGTGCAAAGGTCAGTAATTGTTACTAAACATCTTTTTCTTTTTACCCTAAGCCCATTTCTTATTTCTTAGTTTTCTCATTTTGTTACCTCCTCTACTAATTATTAAATTTTGAATGATAATAATTGCCAATCCTTACTGTTCTTTACTTCAGGCTTAAATAGCCTCAGTCATGTTCAGTTATGCACAAGGCATGAAGTCACTCATGTAACCGTAACAAAACATGATTTCAACATGGTAATGCATCAGTTTGGAAATGTGGGAAAGTGTTAGCTTTTCAACCTGTCAAAATTTCAGTTTTTCTTTCTTAATATTATATTTTCTTAACTTTGTTACCTGAATAACATGTCAGTATTTTTAAAGTAATCACATTATTTCCCTGTACCACAAATATTTCTTTTATTAAATATTTGTTGGTTTAATATTATAGTGTCTAAGATTTCTGATAATTCATTTTTGTAATAGTTTGCATAGTATCATGTATAAATCATTATTTATATGCCATGATAAATATAACAAAATATTGGTAAGGATCAGAGAACATGAGGAGCGAAGATTTATTGTAACCTTATAGATGAGATGATACTTGAGGTTAACAGCTTCTTTGAAATATGTCTGTCAACAAAAATTCCAGAAGATCTTTCTGATTGGTTAGGGCAATGGGATTTCCAGTTTATACTTACTCATGATCAGCAGGTACAGTCACAAGATACGACCACTGATTGGAGTCCTGAGACATGGTCAGCAACAGGGGGTATGGTAGTGTCATAAGGAACTGACTACTTCTTCTGTTTTCCTTGGAGCTTATAAAACAAACTTCTTAAACAAGTAGCGATTAAAACGACAATACAAGGAATGTAGTTTGTCCTGCAGGCAGAGTAAGTGTCCAAACTGTACAGATGGTGGTCATACAAGCAGAATCAGAAACAAAGAGTCCAAATATTTGTCCACAAAGTTATAAAATTATTATGTTAAAAGTCCACATGTCAATGCAGTTGTAAAGGAATACCAGTGGAAATATTCCAATTAAATAGATTTATGAGCAGTAACGGTATATTATTGCTAATAGTATCAAATCAATTATTTAAAATAACATCACAGTCCTAGAGTTTATAGAACATTATGGTTTTTATCCTTGTTTTTATTTATAAATAATTTACTTCAGTAATAATTATTTTCTGTCAACTAACTGTTTTCTTGTACTTGTCTGTATATAAAAGCAAATAAAAGCATAAATGGGATTTTTAGTATAAACTTATAAATTACCAAAATAGGATATTTTCAAGTAAATATATAAACAAATAAATAGATTGTGGATGGATGGAATGATGAATGAATGCTAAAGTGACACCAATTAGAATGCAAGAAAACAAATCTGAATGTGAAGGAAGTCTGAATCTGAAGCAACTAAAACTCTCATAAACTGCTGATGAGAATCCAACAAATGGTGTAGCCATTTTGGAATAGTTTGACAGTTTCTCAATACATTATAATTTCAATGAAGTACTTTGCATTGTTATTAGAATATCTATGCTTTATATTCCATGATGTTTTGGGGATCTGTGAAGCAGGATGAATGCTATTTTAAATCTTAATTTTTTTTCTATTTTATTCAACAAATAAAAGGGTAGAGAGGTTCCCTTCATGGTGATAACATTGAAAAGGTCTACTAGATGTCAGAATCCTTAAAAAAATATATATGTACCAGGCATATTCATTAATTCAACACATACTTACTGAGTGCCTATTATATTCTTGGTCCTGGGGGGAGAGCAATGAATAAAACTATCAAAGTCCCCCACTAAAAAGAACTATAGCATCAACTATAACCTTAAGAGTTAGAGTAACGCTTATGTAACTTTTCTTTAGAAACTCAAATTTTTTCTCTGTAAGGAAAGATGGAGAAAATCAAGACAAGGGGGCATTAATGAAAAATTTAGCTACTTGTCTATTCTAAACACATTTATTACAAATATTTTTTATATATTTTTAAGTTAACCCAAGTTATGTTTTAATTTTTTTAAATAATCATTTTGCCTTTCAATTACAGTTGACATCCAATATTATATTAGTTTCAGGTGTGCAACATAGTGATTAGACTTATGACGTGATCACCCTGATACATCTAGTAGCCATATGACACTATACACAGTTATTACAATATTATTGACTATATGCCTTATGCTATACTTTACATCCCCATGACTATTTTGTAACTACCAATTTGTACTTCTTAATCCCTTCCCTTTTTTCACCCACCCCCCAACACCCTTCCTAGCTGGCAAACATCAACATGTTCTCTGTATCTATGAGTTTTCTCTGTGTTGTTTGTTTTTCTTTAGATTCCACATATAAGTGAAATCATATGGTTTTTGTCTTTCTCTGTCTGACTTAATCCACTCAGCCCAATACCCTCTATGTCCATCCATGTTTTTGTAGATGGCAAGATTTAATTCTTTTTCTATGGCTGAGTAATATTCTAATGTCATGTGTACCACCTTTCCTTATCCATTTATCCATAGATACACACCCAGGTTGCCACCATATCTTGGCTATTATAAATAATACTGCAATGTACATACAGATGCACACATCCCTTCGAAGTAGTGTTTTGGGTTTCTTCAGAAAATTACCTAGAAGTGATACTACTGGGTCCTTCTTTGTCTTTTGTTATAGCCTGTATTTTTAAGTCTATTTTGTTTGGCATAGGTATTGCTAACCCAGAATTTTTGTTTTGTTTCTGTTTCCATTTTCATGAAATGTCTTTTGCCATTTCTTTACTTTCAGTCTGTGTCTTTTAATCTGAAGTAAGTCTCTTGAAGGCAACATATGTAAGGGTCTTGTTTTCTTATCCATTCAGCCACCCTATCTTTTGATTGGAGAATTTAGTTTATTTACATTTAAAATAATTTTTGATTGACATATAATTATTGTCATTTTATTCATTCTTTTTTTCAATCTTTTTTCCTTCTTCTTCTTACTGAAGCCCCTCTAACATTCCTTGTGATACTGGTTTGGTGGTGTTGAACTCCTTTAGCTTTTTCTTGTCTGGGAAGCTTTATGTATCCTTAGATTTTAACTGACAGCTTTGCTGGGTAGAGTTACCTTGGTTGTACGTCCTTATACTTTACAAGTAAAGACTCACAAAAGACAGATGAAGTGACTTGTCCAAAGTTACACTTTCTTTCAATGGTCAGGGCAACAGAAAGATCAGTCTCCTGATTGTAGATCAGCTCTCTTTTAACTGCATTAGCCTATTGCTTCACTTAATAAAACTGAAAAGATTTTGGAAATACTTTTTAATGTTAGTCCCCTAAGTTTAAAGCACAGTGGCATTCTTATATTATGTTTCCAGGAATCGCTTTTGAAAGTGATTTGTGAAAATATCTTCATCCCGAGTAGATAACTGTTCAAAGGAGGAAGCTCACAAAAAATGACGTATGAGCGAAATTTATCTTCATTCTTTTTATGTTCACAATTTCTTACCTGGTTCCTTAGCAGTAAGAGTCATGAGAAGAAGTAACCTGTTTATTTAATACTAACAAATACTACTAACAGTTACACAATTATTATTCTTTTTAAAAGTAATTTTACATTGCCATGAGGAAAAAAACAAGCAACCAGAATATTTAGATTGAAGTTTGACCAATTGCCCAAACTTTAGAATTGACTGAAATTAATGGAATATAAATTTTCTCATTAGTAGCTTTTCTTCCTTCCTCTAGAGCAGGGGTGTCCAAACTGCGGCCCGCGGACCAACTGCGTCCCTCAATCCGTTTTTAATTGGCCCGCAGCAAATTCCAAAAATATATTTAGTTTACTTAAATAAACCAGGTGAGGCAATACGTACTTCACCTCGAGTGAGTGGCCCGGCTGTTTGTGTGTTTGACCGCATAGGGCCCTTGGTGAAAAACGTTGAAAAAAGTTTGGACACTCCTGCTCTAGAGAGAATAATTGTTCCAGGAATAAGAATTAAGATAAACTAGGGAAAGGTGGGATGAGATGAAATATTGGTTTGTAAAAAGGTACTAGAAAGTGAAAAAATGCGTTTGGACTCAGAGTGAAATGGAGACAGGCCTGGTCTGAGGATTTCCTGGACTGTGGTGGCTCTTCAAAAGTACAAATACCTTTGAGTCTCAGACAGTTCATCTCCTTCACCACCCTCATTTTCCCATTTCCTTCCATTTAACAATATGAAGTCACTTCCTATCAAACTGCTTGTCACCAGTTTAGCTCCTTCCCAAGGGGTCATCCTCTATCTTTCATACTTTAATGAAATGTGAAGATTGATGAAAGGAAACAAACTATTTGGAAAGTCAAGGAATTAGGTATGTGAAAGACCATTTTATCCATGAACCAAAGAATTAGATTCTGGGTGTGTGTGTGTGTGCATGTGTGTCTGAGACTGAAAGGTATTTGTACTCCTGTGTGTGTGTGTGTATGTGTGAGTGTGTGTGTGTGTGTGTGTGTGAGAGAGAGAGAGAGAGAGAGAGAGAGAGAGAGAGAGAGAGAGAGAGAGAGAGAGAGAGAGAGAGAGAGAGACAGCGAGAGACAGCGAGAGACAGCGAGAGAGAGAGACAGAGAGAATGATAAAAGAACTCTATGGCAGAATTTAGTGACTGTGATTTCAAAATGCACTTAAACAAAAGGAGAGTCATAGTCTTTTCAAGTTTACTTTTGTTCTTTTAGTCCACATGATCATTATAGAACATTATGGTTTTTATCCTTGTCTTTATTTATAAATAATTTACTTCAGTAATAATTATTTTCTGTCAACTAACTGTTTTCTTGTACTTGGGTGATAGGCACAGGTTAATTTTTATGCATAGTTAGTTTTTAAACACACATATTTTAATGTTTTTCTACTTATTATCCTGAGCAGGGTATAGATTTAAGCTCTGATAAATTTTATGATTTTTCTTTAAACCCAGTATTCTCATTTTTTTTTCAATTTTAATTAAAAGTTCTTCTTTTAGAATAGAAGCCTTTCTGGCATTTGAATGCTGCTTTGAGTCTGGAATTTGTAAAGTAATACTTAATTTTGAGAAACAAACAAACAAAACATGACCTGTATTTCTAACTTAAATTAAGAGTCCCCATTGAAGTCAAATGACATTTATAGGGAAATTGTATAGATTAATTGATGGTAGATGAGGAATCCTAAAATTCACTGAAGTTTATTACCCATCTGTTCTTGTCAAATCAGGCTAAATGTCTCTGGCTCTATGAGGCTGTAGAGAAAATTAATAAAAATTAATAGTGTTCTACTTTAGATTCTGATTTTAATATCAAAAAACCAAAATAAAAATGATGAATTTTCCCAATATAAAGGAGATATGATTTACATTTTTGTTGTTTCTTGTTTATTTTCTAATTGTTTTGGGGGGGTTGTGGAATGAAAATAGGCAAACTAGAAAAAAAAGAAAAGAAAAAGAAGAAAAACAAAAGGATAAATACAAATTTCAGAAGCACTGGAAACAGAAATCAAGAAGAGGAGACATTGGCCGTTACATCAAGATAAGATGAAGAGTAAAGGAAAGAATCAGTCTCCAAAGGCCCAGCTGCCTGCTCTTCAAGCATAATAACGAAGTTCAGACATTAGAAACTAATAAATGAATCTATAGGAGATGGACAAAAACTTCACCTTCTGCTTCTAGTTCCCTGTGTAGTTGATTGTCCTTTCAACACCTCTATCCCGCAGGCATCACCAAGTAATAATGGTTGAAGTATTGGTAGCATCTTGACTTCTTGTTTTGAAGGGGATTGAGGAAAAGCAGAGGAGGATCTGGGGTTAGAATGTTACATCATTTCCACTAAATGAAGTCAGAGTTAAGAGACTTCTCATTTCCAACTCTTGAGAATCAATCAATCTTGTCTACCCTCCACCCCAACACCTTCAGAATTAACGATCTGGAGAAAGGAGTTTACAGAAGACATTGGATGGAAAAATAGAATGCCTACAAGAGTTAAATAAATGTAAAGCTTTTATTTCCTAAGAGACACAGATGGCAAGTTTGTTATTGTTAGCTCATCACAGGAGGTTTTTAAATAGCCCTGGTTAAGAATCAACTTATGAACATGTAGCCATTAAAATTGAATAAATCTACTCAGCACAATAAATATGCAGTGGGCAAGAACCACAACAGATGCTTCACTCGTTTTTAACAATGGACTTCAATAGGTTTTATGGTTCAAGAGGTTTTGAGGGAATTGTGTATTTGCATGTGTGTGTTCTTATAGAAAAATAAGCAGAAATCATGTAATAAGGTTTTTTCTTTCTTATGATCCTACTCAACTTATTGTTTGGAATGTTAGAAATGAATTTAATTCAGTGCTAATTTTAGATTCCTTTACAAACAAAAAAATAAATAAACCTGATGGAAAAAACTTTCAAGCCGATATATGTACAAGATGAAATAGTATCCACTGCATTTTTAAATATGTTTCCTTTGCCAATAAGAGGCATTACGTAGAAAACCTTTTTGTAACACCACCACCAACAAAAAAAAAATGTTTTTTTTGAAAGGATTAACAATGACATAAGGCTAGGAATTCAGTATTGATGTGTTGTCATTCCTCTATTCTCTGAGGAGAGTGTGGCTTTCTGGGAAAGAACAGTCTTTGAAAGCTTTGGTAAGAAAATGCTGAATGGCCTGATGCCCCCTGGGTGAGTCATCTTTACCTGGTGCTGAAGTGGCTTTCTGAAAGCCCAACTGGCACACTTCTTTCTTATTGGCATAACTATATTTAGAATCCATAGCTAGAGAACTCAGGGCTTCTCAGGATGGTATTTTTAAATGTGTCATCACTCTAGAAATGCTCTCCCTCCCTCTCCAACTGCTTCAGACTCCCTCACACTTTCACACATCCAAATGGAAAAGAATCAAGAAAAATCACATTCCAAAGGAACCTGTGACACTAGTTTCATCCGGAATGTTGAGCTCTGAGCTGAGAAGCATGCTAATAGCTCTCTTGGCTCTTGTGCTTAGTGAGATTTGAGTTCCTCTGGCAGCTGAACAGTATGATGTACAGCACACTGTTGGGCTCATTGTTCTATGTAAGCCTTAGGGAAGAATATGGAAAAGTCCAGCAGATTTTTTTTTTCCCCTTCGTTTTTGCTTTACAAAGGTTTGCATACTTGAATAGGCAATTCTGGCAATTGCTAGCTGTGACTCTGCTCTGTGGTATATTAAGTAATGATGGAACATCATGGGGAAACCAGGGTTTGTTCTAACTATGAAGGCATCCTTGACAGAGTTACTGAAGACAAGAAATAGAAAGAAATCCACACACTGGACATCGAACATACATCTGAGCAAAACATTATTAGCATGTCATTGGAATGAGAAATCTTTGTGGATAAGGGCAGTCTCCCCTACAGATAATTTGATTCACACCCCTGCAGTCTGCTTAACAAACCAACGTTATTTTTCATAATTTTGGATTTACCTAGCCGCAGATCATAACATGGATTCAATGTTGAGAGAGTTGGCCAGTGCGCATATTTGTTAATTCATTTATTATAAACTTACCATGTACCTGCTTTGCAAATTTGTGCATGGTACATTGCTATATACACTGGATTTGAGAAAAAAAAAAAAAAGATGGTATATGTTTCTTAATATTTAGCTAGGGAAACTAAGATATATATGGCAAAAAGCTCTAAAACAAGACTTAATTATTATTACCCTGACATAATCAAGAATTGCATAATTAAATGCTGGGTGATGGGTATGGAACAACCAGAGCAATATGGGCTTGCATAACAAAAACAAACAACAACAACAACAATAACAAAACAGCTTTCAGAGTAGATAACATAAACCGGTGGGAATAGCATCAACAAAGAAAAGGAGGCCCATGGAAGGAAAAGGTGCTCACTTGAAACAGAGGGAGTAAAGGGACAGTGAGGCAACATGGAGAGTCCTGATGGAGAATGGGGACACCCAAGTTGCAGTGATAACATGAGAATGATCTAGGAAGATCAGTGTCTAAATAAGGAAGCCAATATTTTTCTGGGTGGGATAAGTGCCATTATATGTTTTGAAGTACAGCAGTTGATAGTTTAGAAATGGTTTTGGGCAGGTCATTTTGGCAGAATTCCTAAATAAATAGAGATAAAGAAAGCCTGCAAGCAAGAATATTAGCTAAGAAATGCTTTCTCTAATTCAAGACGAGGCTTAGGAAGGCTTCAACTTGATCATGGAAGAGCAAATGGAAAGAGACTATTCTGAGAAATTTTGTGAATAAAATGATATCATATGTAAGGGAAAAGGTAAACACAGTGTCCTCTGAATACTAGAGTCCTTACCATATTTGAATGAGTGAAAGGCAAAGAAACGAGAAATAAGACATATGGTGTGAAAGGCAAATAAAAGGCCCCAAAACGGGAAGTATGACTATACCTGCAATCTAATAATAATAGCAATAGTAATTTATTGAGTTCCTATTAATTGCAAGTAGTGTGCTACAAACTTTATTTGTACTTATTTAACCTCCAAAGCCATAGAAAGAAAGTAATATTTCCCATGATTTAGAAATGAAGGAGTGGAGGTATAAAAAGGTTAAGTATACTTACCAAAGTATACTTGAGATCCAAGATTTTACATGCCTGATAACCCCACAGAGCTGGGGAACTTCAGTTGTATATTTGGTTGTATATACTCTCATCCATATCACAGATGTAAAAATAAGAGCACAGACCTGTGACATATAATTGGGAGATATTCATCTACTAATCAACATATTCTAGTACAAATTTTCAAAGTGTTATGAATTTACTTGCCTTATGTACCAATCTCCATTGGATTCCATGAGATTTTGTTAAATTCTTATTCAAATCCATATTACAGTATGTCCATAGCAGTCTTGAGAAACAAGAATAATATTATTATATCTATATCTATATTTACACACACTCACACACACACACACACACACACACACACACATAAAATTTGCCTGGCTTCACTTGTTCTTAGTGAATCCCTACCTTTCTAAATGATTCATGTATTTTTTCCTAAAAGTTTCATACAGTTTTCCTAAAACATTGGCATTAATTGCACAACTCCATAGCTTGAATATCATAATTTCAATTGTAGTTTTTTAAATCTCATGTAAAAATTTCAGAATTGCATTTGCTTATGTCCAGATTGTAGCAACCTCTCCCTGGTACATCAAAGATAATTGAAGTTGAACACTCTCATCTGCAAATTTTCTCGGTTTTCCACGATATAACTAATCTGGTCTACGAAAACTAAATCCAATTAGATCTTGTAGAGATCTCTTAAAAATCTCTAAATAACATTTAAATGAAATTTTTAAAAACATTTGTATTTGTCATATCCTTTCCAGTCCCAAATTCTTCTTGACAAGGTAGAGAAGCCCAAATAGAACTAAAAAAGTACTTCTTTCTCTTAGCTTTTAACTGCCACTCTCTTGTCTCTATTGTTCTTGCTCCAAATAGAGCTCAAAACTTCTGCTTGGATTTGTCCACGGCGGGAAAAATACAATGTCATTTTGGACACATAATGAAGGTGCTATTCACTCGACTTGAGATTACTTTTACCTGCAGCAATAATGGACTGTCCAGCTCTTTTTTCTCCACTGTCAGAGTGCCTTCTTTTGACAACTAGCACAATATAATGAGATGATTTAAAATGGTTAGGTATGTAGTCTTGTCAATAAAACACTTTTTTTCTTTTCCTATTTTAATCCAACTGATCCTTATTGAAATGAAAACTGAGCTGCTGGAGTTATTAACACTACAGTTTAACCACTTGAAATAATTGCACAGAGATGAGCTGAGCTGGTAGTGCTATATTTACAAATGATGCACAAGGCGATTTTCGGCCTTGATGAGAGAGGACTAAGGACTGGAAATATAAGTGATAATACCTTAAAGACAAAATTATAAAATTTCTTCTTCTAATGTACCAGTGAAAAAGTCATTGGCTCTGTCACCATGCAAAAGAAGAAAAGTAAGTAAACACTTAGGTTCACGGAGGGCCTGCTCAGGGCCAGGTGTTTTTCATACACTATTCATTTGAGTCCTAAAATAAGCCTATGCATAATTATTTTGATCCTTGTTTTGTGGAGCAGGACACCAAGGTTCAAGGAGTTTATGTTATTTACCAAATATGGAGAGAACTTTAAAATATGTATTGTAGTTAACTTCTTGGGTCGATGAAGATAATTGTCCTTGGCAATTTTTATAGCCAGAGTTCTTATTTCACCAAAAAAGAAAAAAAAAAATGATACTGCAGAATGATATCTGAATCTCTAACATTTGTTTTTTGGTGGATGTTTCCATTTCATTGAGGCTTAATATAAGTTCTCCATATCCTAGCATCCCTTACTGAACTGCAATTTTCTAGCAAGCGTACTTTTATCATCCATCTGCCTTTCTCCAGATTTACTCAGGCCAAGCCAATGAATGAAGATTGCCTCTGAAAGGTAATGCATTCTACTAGTCTTGAGGAGCATCTAGGACAGCACCTCAGGTATTTGCAATAGCATCGTCTGTGTGAGGTGAGGACATCAAAGCCTAGGATGTGTATGTCCCCCATGTCTCACATTCAACCTTTTACTCTCCATCTGTTCCCTCAACCTGGCCACTCTTGACGTTTGTGATCAAAGTACATCAATGTCTAGATAATAATAATTAGAAGATAAAATTGTGGATATCAGTTTTAGAGAGATTAGTGTCAAACCAGTGCAGGTGTTGTTTCCAGTTCTCGGGGATCTTTTTTCAGCAAAGTTTCTCCCACAGAGAGAAACTCTAGTTTAAGGAACTGATCAACTCTCAACCAAGATAATTTGACACAACGGTGAGGTGCAGCAGAGATGTATTACTGTATTACCAGTGTGAATAGAATTTAAACTACTGTGACAACAACTACTGCTACTATTTCAATTACCTTGGCTGCCAACAAATATTTATAAGGCATTTAATATCTTCCATAAATTGTGCCAAGAAATTAACATGGGTTATATTTTTAGTTTTTGGATAAAGCACATTGGTGAAAGCACTATTATCCCTTTTATGATGTGAGAGACTCAAGAATTTCTAGTAGACTTCTTAAAGTTACACAGCTGGTAGTTGGCAGAGTAGATTCACATCCTGATAGTATTTTGCTCTTCACTGATTGCTTTTACTCTTGCTGCCGCTGTCAGCAGCACAGCAAGCTCAAAGTCACATCTTTCTAATGAAAAAACTCTGGTCTCAACTGCTACATTATGCTGCTCTTCAGTACAGTACTTATATTTAAATATGAAATGTTGAATATTGTCTTTAACAATGCATGTAATAAAAAAAAAATAAGGAAAGAAAATAATATTCCCAGCCAACCTACTGCTTATAGAATGAGGTATTACAATGGCAAAGAATTATTTACATGTAGAAGAATATTTAAAGACAAAAATACTACAAACTGACTACAAAACTATGCTAAATTTTAGAACATAACACAAATGAAGAAAAAGTGCATATACAGATATAAATATCTCTATATAAATATCTATATCTATATATCTATATATTTATATATATTTACATATATATAAAATTATGCTAAATTATATATATATATACAAAACTGTGCTAAATTTTAGAACATAACAGAAATGAAAAAATGCATATATATTATATATAAATGTATATAGATATTTATATTTATACATAGATATTTATATATATGCATTTTTTCCTTCATTTGTGTTCTAAAATTTAGCATAGTTTTATATATATATATATATATATATATATATATATGCGTATATATATATATATATATGTAATTAGAATTAGAAAGGATTCAAGTTATTCCTATAATATTTTCAATATCTGATTGACAATGATTTATTGAGAGCAGAGAAAGACATAGAGTTGCATTCACTGTTCTGACAATTGCACATGGGA
This sequence comes from Rhinolophus ferrumequinum, assembly GCF_004115265.2. Classification (NCBI taxonomy): domain Eukaryota; kingdom Metazoa; phylum Chordata; class Mammalia; order Chiroptera; family Rhinolophidae; genus Rhinolophus; species Rhinolophus ferrumequinum. The sequence continues at coordinate 34,904,116 of NC_046296.1, read as the reverse complement.
ACCTGTGACACACGGTGCTAATCACTTGTGTGTTATATGATGGAAACAAGGTTGGAAAATCATATATCTAGAGAGTCAAGGTCACCAGATACATTAGCTGCCAGAAGGCTATTTCTGAATAAATGATGGTCCATTCTGATTCCCTCACTCCCTTGCTCTCACTCTTGCTCTTGCTATCATTTTCTCTTTCTCTATATAGGTATATATATATATAATCCCTGCTTCACTTGAAGTGCTGTAGAATGTTGGAATTTTCTAAAAGCAGATTATAGAATAATAGTAATTGATGTTTTTTATGATTTTCATAATACAAGAGTAATCACAGTTTAACTTCTGCTCATTTGTATGTTTATTTAATTTATTTGATCTATATTTTATTGATGTATGTGCAGTTATCATTTGCAACTGCATAATTACATGTTCAGGGAAGTATAAAGATTGCCTTAACCTTATGAAAACTTCTGTTAGTGACAAAGATTTTTTCCTTGACCAAACTTGAGTCAGGCTCCTCTGAGTTCTCTTTTTGACTCAGCCCAAAGTTGAACTCTATTCTTAGCCATGTAGTCCAGTTTTCGCAAGTGACATGATGAGTCGGTGAAAATCTCTCACCTTCAATGAAAATCCCTCAACTTCAATATCTGATCCAATTCTTTATCTTTCATTCTCCATCATATCATATAATCCTGGCCTGCATGCAGTAAGAATCCTGTTGAGTTGGTCTACCAAGAATCCCTCTAGCTTTGCTGTTTCCTCTTCCTACCCTGCTCCTTGGCTATAAATCTGTACTTCTCCATGTTATATTCAGAGTCACCCTGAGCTCTCCCTCCCACCACTACAAAACCCATATTGCAGTACTGCTACATTATGGGTTTATTGTCAATCCAGATAATTTTGATCTATTTCAGTCATCCATAATCTGCATTTATAATTGTGCCATTTAATCAAAATTATTTATGTATGTCTATGTGCAGACATTTATAAAATTATAAATTAGAATTAAAAAATAGTAAGGGAAAGAATGAAAAAAAGAAAAGGGCTTGAAAAGTCTGTACACATATTACAAGAAATAGATATGTATTTTTAAAAACAAGTACAATAAACCTACCTTGGATCAAAATATACTGGAAACAGAATACATTCCCCCACCTGTGAACAGTAATAAACATTATATATCATTAAAAACAAACCTCACAAATGAGAAAATATTAATATATAGTAAAAAGAGATGTTATAGAGTTAGGAAAATAAAGTAAAAACAAAATAAAACTAATTTTAGAACTAATGAGTAATTTAGAAACAAGGGCTAGGTAGACCAAAGCAAATTATGAACATAAAGTTTGGATAAAATCATACTGAAGTCAGAATAAAATGAGATGATCAAAGCAACAAAAACATAGGTGATAATTTGAGATATCAGACTGTAATGACCCAACATAATTTTTGTTCTTTACATAGAAACCCAAAGATGTAACAGAAGCTAGCATTCAGAGATATTTGAAATAGAGATAAAATTTAAAATACACTAGGGAATATTTGAGGAAAAAAATAAGCAGGTATGGAACAATTGGCAATGATACATGATTAAATTATTGAACTTCAAATACAAAGAAAGCATTTGTCAGATAATTGAGCACAAAAATGCAAGTCATCTATTGTGGAAAAATAAAAATGTACTCTGCCCTTAGATTTCTCCACAGCAACGTTAAATGCCAAAATATAACGGTGCAATAGCTACAAAGTTCTGAGGGAAAATGAAAACCTGAGCCAAGATTTTACACATACCCAAATTGTCCTTCAAGTGCAATAAAACAGGACAAAACAATAGAGAATGACAGATATTTTCAGGCATGCAGAAACTGAGGAAATACAGCACTTATAGGCCATTTTTGAAGGGGAAAAAAAAAAAAGCAAATTTGATAAATAACTCCAGTCAACTAAGTGATGAAGCAAAACAAAATAAAATCTGAAATGGAAAACCTGTCATAAAAAGATCGGATGAGAACACTGAATCCATTTAAAAATAGAATTAATACCAAACATCTCTGGGAATGGAAGTTGTAAAACAGAATATGAATTTTATAAATTTTGACAATGTATAAATAATAACGTAGCTTACAAAAATTGGCATGTGGGGGAGGACAGAGGGAAACAGAAGAGCATTATTTATCTAATCATTTTGAGCAGGGATTTAAATATCATTCTCTAAAATTGAAACATGCAGTTGAAAAATTGACTTCATCTCTTAAAGATTAAAAAGTGATCCCTTACTCTTTATTAATATCTATTTCTTCTAGGTAAAAAAGCTTACTCATAATAATCCATTGTGTTGAAGTTTTGTTTTATTAAAAATAATGCAATATATAGATGATGTATTGTAGAAATGTACACTTGAAACCTGTATAATTTTACTAACCAATGTCACCCTGATAAATTTAATGAAGATTAAAAATAGCATGTTTAACATGATGTGATTTATATGAAAATATATCTCTCATTATATTTATTCAGACAGAGAGGTAAAGAAAGGCATGTCTGGAATGAGGTTCATCTAAAGTTAGAAATGGTATTAGATGGAATTTTGGGTAACATGCTTTCCTTTGTACATTTGTGTTTTTCTGTATTACTTGAGTTTTGATACTGAATTTCTTTTGTAATGCAAATCTTTACATTTTCAAAAACAATGAATCCATTTAATTTGGAAGAAAACACTGCAGAGTAATTTTATTATATCTGTGGCACCAGAATTTTGTACTATGCACTTTACATTGTAGAGACTGAGGAAAAGTTTATTCAAAATAATAAAGATATCATCTGAATCATGTCTTTGTGCATAAAACTTCACTATTTTCCCAGGCTGACACCTGTCGCATGAAGATCATAATGAATCATGTATGTGTTTGAAGTATATTACTGTGCTATTTCCTTTCTTTCTCTCATCTTCATTCAGGAGAATTGTGATGGGTAACATAGTTGCTTAGATACTAACATTTAAATTTCCAGAAATCAGTTGATCGATTTTGAAGTGCTTATTCATTAATATATGCACATTAACTCACATGTAACACCCCCAATAGAATGGAATATATGTACGAGGTGTGATCAAACAATATGGTGAATGTTTAAATTAAAAAAAAAAAAATTACAGTAGAAAACACATTGCCATTAATCCCCCTCAGAATACTACCCGTCTCTTCAAACACATACCCCATGATTCTTGCCACTTTCTGAAGCAGTTCTGAAAATCCTCTTTCATGAGTGTCTTTGGTTGAGCTGTTGTGGCTGCCTTGATGTCCTGAATTGATCCAAAATGTTTACCTTTCATGGTCATTTTGACTTTGTGGAAGTGCCAGAAATAGTACGGTGCCAGATCCAATGAATAAGGTGGGTGAGGACACACCATAATATTTTTATTTGACAGAAATTGCTGTATACCAGATGTGATGTAGGACACGGAGCATTGTCATGACGGAGGATGATTTACGGCACACTTTAAAGCACACCTTCTCTCAATTGCAGCCCACACCCTAATGACTGCACGGATGAGTTGAACCTTGTCACATACTGTTACTAAGGTTTGACTCATCACTTCCCATACTGAAGATCCCTGCCTTTCCGTTGGATGGCACTAGGCAACCGCATTCACCGTATGGTTTGATCACAAAGGGGATGACTAGAAAAGTGCAGAGGCATCTGGAAGTGACCCTGCACACATTTCTTTGGCCAGAACTATTCAAATCACCATGCTCACAACCAATGGGTGTGAGAACTATGGTTTTCCATTAGTCCAGGAGAGCAGAATATGAAATGGCACATGGTAAACACATAGCATTGTTTCCACTTCATTCATGCTCAACAATACTCATAGATCCTAGAACTGAAAGGAAGATGAACTATCTATGAATAACTCAGCATTCATCATGAAACTTTCATTCCTCCTAAAGGCCAAGTTGATTTTTTGGTACAGAGATTTCTTGTTTGTATATATGTGTGTGAGTGTGTGTGTGTGTGTGTGTGTGTGTGTATGTGTAGGTAGGTGTGCTGTTCTTTTCCTTATCTGATGGATTATCAACAATGACAAAGTCGAATCTTCTTATAAATACAAAATAGATGATTAGGGTATTCCAGCATTATCTTCTATCCAAGTAATCTCATTGCAAGTTCATCGGTCCTTATGTTGGTCATTAGTTTTTATATACACTCTGCATAGTATTATGTATATAATCTTTAATTTTTTATTGTATGTAGGTGCTGTTTCTGAATTCCATTTAAACTCCTAGAATAACATGTACCTAAAGAATAATTTTTACCATCAGCAGCACTTCATGAATTGCCTTGATATTAGTCACATAACACATATGTATATGTCAAATTGCTTTATAAAATTATTATAAAAATATAGGAATATAAAAATACAAGTAAGAGAAAAACAAGCAATCAAATGTATTAGCTGTATATTTTCACTTAGCATTAATTAATGACTACTGATGTTTCACTGATTGCCAGTACAACTATACTCCATACATGATATGGAATAGTGCAATCACATAGGATTTCACAGCCAACGCCAGGGGAATGCACTTAATTATTCAGAAAGTTGATACTTGTGCAGACTGAGTAGTAGGATAATAAGGTAAAAGGACTTTAATTGTTTTGTTTGTTTGTTTGCTTGCTTGCTTTGGACCAGAAAATATTTGGAAAAAGTGAAAATGATCCCAGACATTGAAATTAACATACAATTTGATCTCCTTTTCACTCTTCTACCACCTCCTCTCCCTCCTTGGAAGGAGAACTGACTCTGGGTGGTGAACACACAATGCAATATATAGATGATGTATTATAAAAATGTGTATTATATAATTGAAACCTATATAATTTTACTAACCATTGTCACCCCAATAAATTTAGTAAATAAAAATTTAGCATATAAGCTTGGGTAGAAGAAGAAAGTAAAGAGTGAAATAACCTTTTTTTTTTTTTCAGTTTTATGGTTTGTGAGAGACGATTTGGGGGCATTGATAAAATTTAAGAATATTTAATTTATAAATTTAACAGGTATGTAGTAAATCTTACTGTTAGCAAGTGTCACATTATAGCTGCTCTTGGGGACATAAAAATGATTCATCACATTTGCCTTCCAGAAAGTGGCAATGCATTAGAAAAGGAACAAAGCATTCTACTTGCAAGAAAGGAATAAGTTCCATTCAGCAGGCCAGTGACATTATTCAAACTTAATTTTTTCAGGTATTATTTTTGAAGCTTCATGGAGAGTGGCGGGGAAAATGGAAGGAATTCTAGTCAGATAAAATAATATAGATCTATTGCAGTAATCCAGGAAATCGATGATGAGAGTCTAGCTGAGGTGAGTGAAGTTGGACACACTGAGAGGGTATGGATTAGAGATACATGTAAGAGGTAGGACCCACCTAAATGTCAGAATATAAGAAAGACAGTAATCTTGGATCTATATCAGATTTCTGTTCTGAATGTAGATATATGGATAATCAGTAGCCAAGATAAGAAATACAGGAGGAGGAGTAAGTATGTGTGTTAATTCAGTTTTGTATGGCCTGAAATTCTTAGTAAAGTCCCTGAGGCTCTCTTTGATCTGTTCCCTGCACAACTCTCCTCCTCCTTCATCACAGCCCAGCCTAAACAAGCAACATACCCATACGACAATATACTATACTGTTTATTTCTGTAAGAGATCATCTCACTCATGCACTTAAAGAAGTCATATTTGTCTTCACAACTCAGTTTCAAAATTATTTCCTTCACTAAAGCCCTCACTCACCTCCCAATATTAGGGGATATATTATACCTTAAATTTATTTGTTTGTATGTTATCTCCTCCTCAAAACAGCATACTTCATAGGAGTGGAAATCGTGTTTTATCCATTTTAGTAACCCTAACCTCTTGTATAAGAGGTTATTTTTGATTAAGCATGACTAATACAGTGAATAAATGGATGCTTTAAGATAAATTGACTGAAAAAATTAATTAATCAACACAATAAGATATTTACAAATGAGTGCATGGAGGTTTTACTAGGGAGCATTCATTTCTGTTGGAAATAATCATGGATGGTTTCATAGAGGATCTGATTATTAAGTTGGTACTGCCTGGTAAAATTTTCAAGATCTTTATTTCACGTAAAGGAAAGGGATTAAGCAATTATGAATGTTAAAATGCTCAAAAGACTATAGGATTATGATGCAGATTTTATTTACAAACTGTGCAAGTGATATCTGTTATAGGTATATTTCATAATTTTTGGATTTATTATATAAAGCAGGCCAAAGATTTGAAACCATTATTAATATGCAATAAATACAATAAACTCAACACATTTCTGCATACATGTTCTATATAAGTGTGTATATGCATATTCATATGTACGCAGATGTTTATATATGTGTATGAAGTCTGCAATTGACTTTGTGAACTTGCCACCATGTGCTTACACTGGCAGCACTGTAAAAACAGCTTGGTAAGGTTTCATATATCAGTCTCTCACAGCTGTGTTCATGTCAACGTGTGGTGTCTTTCTGAGTGGCGTTCATTATTGTCATTGCGTGTTTTGCTGTACTGTCACGAGAATGTCTGAGCTTGAATTAGAGCAATGAACAAACATTAAATTTCTTGTTAAACTTGGCAAGAGTGGAAGTAAAATCACGAACATGTTAGTCCACATTTATGCGGATAATGCAATGAAGAAAACGGCAGTGTACAAATGGATTAAACATTTTTCTGAGGGGAGAGAATGTGTCACTGATGAAGAGAGTTCAGGGCAGAAAGTAACGAGCAGAACTGACAAAAACATTCCAAAAATTCATTGGGTTCTGCATGAAAATTGTTGGCTTACTGTGAGAAGCATAGCAGATCAAGTAAACATTGATAGAGAAACAGTTAGGAAAAACTTAACTGAATATCTTGGCTTGAGAAATGTGTGTGCAAAAATGGTCCAAAAGGAGCTCACCGATGAACAAAAGCAAAGGAGAGTTGAAGTTTGCCAAGACCTTTTGGAGAGGCAAGAAAATGTTTTGGGCTGTGTTATCACTGGTGAAGAAATATGGGTGTACCAATACTACCCTGAAACAAAGCGTCAAAGTGCACAATAAAAGTCAGCCAATTCTCCAGGACCAAAAAAGTTTCTTCATTACAAATCAAGATTCAAAACGATGTTGCTAATCTTTTTTATATCAGAGAGATCATTAATTATGAATTTGTACCAACTGGACAGTTAACCAAGTTTACTATTTGGAAGTGCTGAAAAGGCTGTGGGGAAAAAGTTAGATGACCTGAACTTTTCACCAGCAATTCATGGCTCTCGCATAACAACAATGCTTCAGATCACAGGACACTTGAGGGGGTTTTTAACCAGTAAACAAATAACTGTATTGGAACACCCTCCCCACTCACCTGATCTGGCCCCCAATGACTTATTTCTTTACCCGAAAATAAAAGAAATATTGAAAGGAAGACATTTTGATAACATTGAGGACATCAAGTGTAATACGATGACAGCTCTGAAGGCCATTCCAGAAAAAGAGCTCCAAAATTGCTTTGAAGGGTGGACTTGGTGCTCGTGTCAGTGCATAGCTTCCAAAGGAGAGTGCTTCAAAGGTGACCATAATGATATTCAGCACTGAGGTATGTAGCACTTTTTCTAGGATGGGTTTGCAAACTTAATTGTCAGACCTTGTTATATCATGCTAAATTTGATGTAAATAATTTTTAAAAAACAGTATATTTATGTAATGCCAGATTTCTGTTTTGTATTGACAGTAATCTAGAGATATTTTAAGCAAGTTGAACTTGTTCAGACACTATTTGATTGTTCATAATTATGTGTGTGTGTGTGTGTGTGTGTGTGTGTGTGTAGATTGTCATATATTTCCTTGACTTTCATGTTCTATATAAACTTTTTAATGTACTTTGCAAACAATACAGATGAGTCAGAGTGGAGCTAACAATACTATCAATTCTCCTTATTAGTGAAAGAGAAAATAATATTTCATAACCAATATTAACAGAGTTATCATGAGGCATTTTATTCTAAAACTTTTAATGAGGAGGCTGATTTACAAGAATGATGAAGTTGCCCAAGATATTATCTCTGATCTTCTTTGGATTGCAGATTAAAACAATTCAGTGCTTTTGCAAGTGCCTTATTAGTCGTTTAGAAAATTGTGTTTATCAAAGATCACAGATGTGGAATAAGTGATACAGAACTTCTTTCTTTGGATTTCTCGGGGTACAGTTTTTTCCTCTGGTTGATATGCTATATTTCCTAGATCTCAAACAGTCAGAATAGTAGCATAGACATGCTGACAAAGAGACTTTAAAATATGATGGAATATTACTTCTTATGCTATATAGACCTCATTGAAATATCTATGTGTGGGAAACAAAAATTTAAAAATTTTGGAAATCAAAGCACAGTAAAACTTTAAGATCAGTACCTAATTTAATCATGAGAGGACTATCTTATTTACTTATTAAAATGTATGATATCTAAGCTAAGGTATGAAAACTAAGCAGAGGAAAAATGAAACATATATGCTCAATTTTTCCATTGTGTCAGTAATTACTAGTTTGTAAATTGCATGGGGAAAAGGACTATATCTACCATTTAACCAGTGAACACCTAGTACATTTCTCTCTTGACAAATATTTAACCAGTGAACACCTAGTACATTTCTCTCTTGACAAATATTTGTTGAATACATGTATGATTACACTATCATGTTGCAAGTTGTGTGGCGGATCCACAAAACATGATTTAAGAAACGTGTTGTATCCATTACATAGGATAAGATAAAATAAAGTTGACTTAGACTAGATTAAAAAGAGATATTTAAAACAGGAATCATAAATTAATATGATTTATCATTTATTTTCTAACCCAAGTGCTTCTTTTTATTATTGTCTATGTATGTGTGTGTGCAAGCCATGCTATACCTTGGTTATATATAAGATAGACTGTTTCCTTATATAAAACAGTATGTTGAAAAAAATCTTAATTATATTGCCTTAATAATAAAGGTATGTCCCATTTCAGAGACAAGAATTTTTTCTCTCAAAATCATTGTTACTTTGGTTCAAAGGCAATATTATAACTGGCACTTAAAGCTATATTTACCACATTTGAAAGCTCTACATTAACAAGGCAGCTTCCCACTTCCACTCCATGTTAAAAAGCAGCAGCAAAAAGTTCACCAGCAGATGGGAGAAGCTTGTCAATGGTATCTATTCTCTGGAACCATACAGATTTATTTAGAAATTTTACAGGAGGCAATGATTTATGACATACTTTACTCACAGACATTTGACAAGTAAATGAAGTTAACAAAATACTAATAAAACAGAACAAATGCATGAATGGAAATCACTTTTATGTTTAACATTTGTTTGTTACATGATTTTATGTAAGCCAGTCAAATAATCTGGGGTCAACAACTTCTTTCACTTATTCAATCATTCATTTGTTTTTCAGTTATTTAATCACTCACTATGCATTTAATGTGCGCTAGGCACTGAGCTCAGCTCTGAAGATACAAAATGGAATCATACTCTCAAATAAGGTAAAATTAGTATTTGATGATGGAAGTCTAAATAGGCATTACATTTGAGAACCCAGAGGAAGACATGTACATAGACAAATTAACAGAGAGTACAAAGGAGATATTTAAATCATGAGCAACTCTGTATGCCCAGATAGAGAAGACTTCCTGTCAGAGATACACATTTACTGGGCCAAGAACAAATAGGAATTTTTGGCAAGTCTCAGATTCTGCAGCTACAATATGATTGTTGTAGTAAGGATCAGATCATCAGGTGCTTTTGATCCAATACATAGAGTTTTTATTTTAACATATAAGCAATATGGCACCATAAAAAATTAAAAATAAATAAATTAATAAACAAACAAACAAAAAACTTAAGAGTTAGGTTATCAAATTTGCATTTTAGAAAAATAACTGGCCATAGAACTATATGTCAATGAAAGGAAAAAATACCTGGTGCAAAGAATGTGTGAAAAGGTCAGTGGACCTACTTCCCAGTCTTCAGTCTTTCCCATTGCTATGGATTTTAATCTCTTTGAAAGCAAGAGGCAAACTAGAGGACTGAGAAAGAAATTCAATATGTGGGTGCTGACTGATAATTAGTTGCCTAGGAAGATAGAACCAGTTTATAAAATGGACAAAATTTGATTAGTGCCAGTATTCAAGCTCCAGCTATCAAAACAATGTTGTATTGCTGCAGTTATTTCAACTATACCAAGTCAATATGTATAACTTTATTAAATGGTGGAAATATATTTTAACTGTACTATCAAACAAAAACTCACCTCAGTTCAATGGTGGTAATTATCCAGTGATTAAACTTGTGTATCTCTTTAAGACAAGTTAAAATTCACTATCACCATAGACATGTAACTGACTAGACATCACATAAGTGATTGGCAATTTTCTTAGCCTTAATCTTTTCTTCAGCACATTGTTGTCCAATGTCAGAATCCTACTTATTATAGCTGTAGTTTTTAAGTGTTTCCTGTTGTTTTTATAACACCCTGACTCTGATCTTACATTCTAGAGTTTTGGTAATACACATACTACCTCAATATCTACCCATGGCATAGATGAAATTAGTTAGCAGGAAAGTGGAAAGTAAATAGAATAAAAGACCTAGAATATGCCTTTCAGAATTTCATCTTGTATGTGGCTGGTGATGATGACTAAGTCTGAAGAAAGAAAGAGAAAAAGAAAGAAGGATAGACATGTAAATTATACTCATACGTCTAAAAATCAAGGGAAGGGAAGGTTTATGATAGAACAAATAGTCAACAGTGCAAAATTCTTCAATATAAATTTCAAGATGAGACCTGAATATAACCATTGTATACAGCAACATGAAGTTCAAAAGGAGACTTTACTGATAATTAGTTTGCTAGAATGATTGAATATTAAAATTGATGAAATTTAAGGAAATGGAAACAGACATAGTCCAGGAGACAGGGTTTAAACATAGTTTAAACAGACAGAGTTACAACTGTAGCAGATGAATAAGAAGTCTAAAATAATTTTAATTAGCTTCTGTTATTCTAAAGGCTTGGGTTTTGTTATTAAACCCATTGAATTAACAGGGCAAAACATGAAGGATTAGATTAAATATGAAAGAAAGAGAAGGAATAATCACTGATGTAAGTTTACCATAAAGGGCAAGAAAGAAAGAAATCAGTATCATATTTGAATGAATATAGATATTACAGAGGAGAAGGGACACAGAGCAGATAGTGAGGATTCAGATATATGAAATCACATAATTGATTATGGTGTAGTTGATGGAATCCTGACTGATTGTTGCGACCTGCACAACACAAGCAGTGGGAAGAAACGAGGGAGGCGGCGAGGGCTAAGTTAAGAAAAAAAGACACAAACACTTATATAGTAAGAAATCACAGAGGACCAAGGGACTCGCAGCCATAAAAGACTGGAGCCCTGAATGGGGTCTCTCCTGAGTATTTATTGATTTTTCCAAAAGGCACTACGTGACTCTGAGCAGGGTCTGTTACATCTCAAACACCGCTTAAGACAAACACCTTATCGCCAATACCCATTCATTGTCTCGCAAAGCAACCTAAGCAGACCGTCCCCAGGTGGTCGCTGGTGCAGTATGCTAATCCTAGGGAGGAGGGGATCTCTGTATTGCTTTCCCATGAGATAAACGAGGAGCCAGGAGGTTCCGCTCCACTATTGTTCCTTGCACATCAAGGTCTCTGCCGCTTGAGCCAAGCGTCAGCAACTGGTGATGGAACTTTTGAGAGGAGAGCTTCCTCTAAATTTTAGCAATATTCATGGGGGTCCCCGGGGTCCCGTCTGGCTTAAGTCATCCCTCCCTAGAGGAATCTTACTCGTCTTCGACCGCGGACCCTGCATACTGGGACCTAGATAAGAGACTTATTAACTCAACCCCCTAGGGCATACAACCCTGCAACCTTCCTTCCTAAGGAAAGGCTAAAGGAGACAGACGATCAGGCTGCTATGCGACAACAACTGATGGTTTCTGCTTTTTCTCTAGGAGAAAATAAGAGTCAACGTCATTAAATAGGAGAATGTGTGGTAGGGATGGAAATGAATTTCTGTGCAGAAGTTTTAAAATTCTCATTGTAGAGAGAGGTAATAACCTCATTGTGAGGTTATTATGATTTTATTTCACTAGCTATACATAAAAGAAAAAAAATCACCCAGGATAGTTTTCCTTATTGAGTTAGTATTTACACACCATCAGATTCACAGGTATAACTGTACAGTTCAAAGAGGTATAACTGACACCCCGATTAAGATATAGAACAATTTCCTTACTCTGATAAATTTTTTCAGGTCCCTTTCTAAGTCAGTATCCCTGTCACTAGGCAACCAATGTTCTTATATGTTAATCACCATAACTTAGATTTGTCTGTTTTGTAACTTTCATCATACATGGAAATATACATTAATTATTTTAGACTGTGTTCAATAAAATATTTTGGAGGTTGTTCACGTTGGTGCATGCATTAGCACTTCATTCTTTTTTCTTTGCTTAATAATATTCCATCCTATGACCATGCCACAGTTCAATCATGAATTCACCTGTTGATAGACATTTGATTTCAAGTTTGGGCTATTATGAATAAATCTGCGATAAGTATGCACAAATTTTTGTGTATCACTTGTAAATGTTCATTATATTTTTGTAAGCTCAACTTTTTAAGTATTTTATGTTGTGTCTTATCCAAAATTGTTATGTATTTGAACTGAGACGATATTCAAGTGTGTTAGTCCATCTTCTAGATAAAATCACAAATTTCTTTTCTTTTTTTGTAAGTTTTAATTCTTTCACTGAAAGAGCTATGATTTGAAATATTTTTTCATAAAATTTCTAAAAAATAGAAGCATATGGCACTGGAAACATAAAAATTTATGTGTTATAACTATAGCTTTCAAAATTAGTGTGTATTAAATTTCTCTCATGGGAGATTTTTTTTTTTTTTAAGTAGCTTGAGTTTATTTGCTCCTGCCTCTGACCTTCTCAATTGCTTTTTTTATTTTTTTGAGGGGTGTATTTTAAATTTATAAATTATTGAAGCTTCAGGTTTATGATGAAATAATTTTGTTTTAAGAATTATTACTGAAATTTTCATTCTATTTAGCAAACTTATTTCCTTGTATTTAGAATTAATTCTATTTAAAGGTTTTGGTGGTCAATGCTATATATAAATGACATTTTTCCAAATATGAAATTCTGAAGATCTTTATTTTGACTCTTCATGGTTTGATCATAGCTTCACTTGTTTTTATATTCAATATTATTTTATATTAATTTCAGGTGTACAGCATACTGATTAGACATTCATATGATTTAAGAAGTGATCCCCCTGACAAGACTATACTGGCCTGGCACTATACATTGTTATTACCGTACCATTGACTATATTCCCTATCCTTTACTTTATATCCCCATGACGGTTTTGTAATTACCAATTTGTACTTCTTAATCCCTTCATTTTTTTCACCCTGCCAACCAACATGCCCATCTATTACCCAGATAAATCTAACACCCATCTGACACCATACATACTTATTACAGTATGATTGACTATATTCCTTATGCTATACCCTACATCCCCATGACTACTTTGTAACAACCAATAGTACTTCTTAATCCCTTCTTTTTCACTCACTGCCGAAAAACACCACTCCCACCTGGAAAACATCAAAATGTTCTCTTTATCTATGTGTTTGTTTCTATTTTATTTTGATCTACAGATTCAACGTATAAGTGAAATCACATTGCATCTGTCTTTTTCTGTCTGACACACTCCACTCCGCATAGTATCCTCTAGGACCATCCATGCCACAACAGATGGCAAGAACCTATTCCATTCCATGGCTGAGCAATATTCCATTGTATATATGTACCACCTCCTCTTTATCCATTCATTCATCAATGGACACACAGGCTGCCTCCACATCTTGGCCAGTGTAAACAATGCTGCAATGAACATATAGATGCACATGTTTCTTTGGAGTAACATTTTGGGTTTCTTCAGACAAATACCCAGCAGTGGGATTAATAGGTCCTTCTTTGTGTCTTGTTGTAGCCATTGTTTTAAAATTCATCTGTCTGGTCTAAGAATTGCTACCCAGGCTTTTTTGTGTTTTTTTTTGTTTTGTTTCTATTTTCATGAAATATATTTTTCCATCCCTTTACTTTCAGTCTGTGCGTGTCTTCCAATCTGAAGCGAGTCTCTTGCAGGCCGTATATGTAAGAGTCTCATTTTCTTATCTATTCAGCCCTATTTCTTGATGGGAGAATTTAATCCATGTTCATTTAAAATAATTGTTGATAGATACCTAGTTCTTGATATTCTTTACTTTTTTTTTTTTTTTTTGGTCTGAAAGATATCGCTCTAAGATTCCTTGTAATGCTGGTTTGGATGTGATGAACTCCTTTAGCTTATTCTTGTCTGGGAAGCTCTCTGTCATTTGATTCTAAACGATAGCTTTGTTGAGTATTCTTGGTTGTATATCCTTGCTTTTCATCACTTTGAATATTCTCTGTCAATCCATTCTGGCCTGCAAAGTTTCTGTTAAGAAATTAACTGATAGTCTTATGGGAGCTCGTATGCAGGTAACTGCTTTTTCTTGCTGTTGTTAAGATTCTCGCTTTTCTGTAAGCTTTGGCATTTTAATTATCACGTGTGTTGGTGTGGGCCTCTTTGGGTCTATCTTGTTTGGGATTCCAGGCTTCCTGGGCTTGTATATCTAATTCATTTGCCAGGTTAGGATGGTGTTCTGTCATTATTTCTTCAAATAGTTATTAATTCCTTGCTCTCTTTCTTCCCCTTCTGGTACTCCATAATGCCAATGTTGGTACACTTGATGTCCCAGAGACTCCTTAACCTAGCCTCATTTTTTCTATTTTTTTATTTTGCTTTTTTCTTGTTGCTGTTCAGTTTTCCACTACCTTGTCTTCTAAACTGCTGATTTGATCATCTGCTTTATCAAATCTACTGCTGATTCTAATATGTTCTTCATTTCAGTTATTGTATTCTCTATTTCTCACTGGTTCCTTTTTGTTTTCTATCTCCATTTTTATGTTCCCTGTCTCTTTGTTGAAATTCTCCCTGAATTCACTGAGCATCCTTATAGCCAGTCTTTTTAACTCTGCATCTGGCTGATTACTTGTATCCATTTTGTTTGGTTCTATTTCTGGAGCTTTGTTCTTTTTTTTGTTTGGGACATGTTTTTGTCTCCCAAAAAGACATGTCGCTGTCTCCTTTTGTTTGTTTCTATGTATTAGGTAGGGCTGCTATTCTTCCAGGTTTGAACAGAGTAGCCTTATGTAGTAGGTGTGCTGTGGGGCCCATTGGCTCATTCTCTCTTGTCACCAGACCAGCATGCTTCAGGTCTATCCCTTTTGTGGGTTGCGTGTCTTCCTGTTGAAATTGACCCTTGGTTGCTGTTTACATATCTGTGGAAGGGATTGACCCTTGGTCTGATTGTGAGGACTGGCAGTGACTACAGTGGAGGAACTGTTATGCAGGAGCTGAGCAGGATTGGCTTTTTCTTGGCTCTGGTTTCTGCCCAGTTTGCCCTTTATGTGTGACATTTTTGGAGGTACCCAGGTAATGCTCCATCTCCGTCTAAAGTTGGCATGCCAGCCCCAGGGCCACCTGGGAGGGGAACTGCTGCAGGCTGTGTTCAGCAGCCCATGCCCAGCCTGGGGGCACCTGGCCTAGGCCACAAAGCAATCTGTGCTGTGACTGCCACCTGTGCTGTGCGTGAGATGCCTTGAGAGGCCACGCTATGAACCCAGGCTGGTTGTCACTAGTGCCAGGCTTAGGGCTGTTTATCCAGAACTATGGGACATGCCAAAGCCAGATGTTGCTTGTTTGGGGTGTATGAACCTTTGAGAGATTCTAGGAATGTCCACAGCATGAGCAAAAGTACGGAAAAGCCACTGAACGTGGCTTGGGTGTGCCCAAAAGTTGGGTGTGGTGGAGTCTCAGGAAATCACCTGGGCAGGGGGAATGAATGGTGTTAACCAAGTTGCTGGAGATTCCGATATAGTCTGCACACTGGAGTCGGGGAGGGCTTGAAAAAGAAATAATGGCTTCTGCCAGCTCCTTCCTGCAGTCCTCATTCTGAAGCCAGACAATTCTATTCCTCTTTGTATGTTCCTGGTGCCTTTTTTCTTTTTCCTTCTGTAATTGCATTTTATTTTTTTCTCTGTTGTTCATTATTATTATTATTATTATTATTATTATTATTATTTCCAGGTTTATAAAACAATGTAATAGTTAGACATTTACACCCCTCACAAGTGATAATCCCTTAACCTACTACAACCTACTATCCATCTGACGTTGTATACAGCTGTTGCAACTCCATTGGCTATATTCCCTATGTTATACTCCACATCCCATGAATCTGTATATACAGAGGGTGCCAAAATATATATATACACATTTCAAGAAAGGAGAACTGTATTAAAATTGTAACACTTAATATATACCAATAACAAAAGATGAATACAAGTCACGTTTGACTTCTATAATTACAAGACGTGCTCAAAGTTGTTACCATCAGCATCCAAACACTTCTGATTATGGTGAGCTACTGCTTGAGCAACACTGACCAAATTGTCCACCTGTATACATTTTGTTGGCACCCCCAGTATACATAATGCCTTTTGACCTGCTACTCCAGCTCTGGAGCTTAGAGAGAGTGAGTCCATCAGTGAGTAAGTCCAAGTGTAGGCCTTTAAAAGGAGCTGCTGGGACTGCAGCCACCCTCTGTCTCACTCGTCCACAATCTCGGCTGGTTTTCACAGCCAGAGTTATGGGGACTTCTCTCCCCAGCACTGGAACATTTGGCTGGGGAACCTGGTCTGGGGCTGGGACCTTGTGCTCCTCCAGAGGGGACTTCAGGAGCCAAGATATCTCTCCCAATTTGTAATGGTCACACACAGGTGTGGGACCAGCCTGTTCCATGTCTCTGCCCCTCCTGTCAGTCTCTAGGGGACTTCTTCTGCATGTCCTTAGCTGTAGGGCTTCAGTTCATGTAGACTTCAGGCTATTTTTAATGATGGTTGTTCTTTAATTTAGTTATAATTTGATGTCTTGTGAGAAAGCGAGCACATTTATACTACTCCACCATCTTGATTGGAAATCGATCATAGCTTCACTTTTATTTCTCAGACTAAAATTCAAAGTTTATTTCATTGATCTTTATAAATCTGATTTTTTTCTCCTAATGTATAGGTACGTTAACAACTTGACTGAGTAAAGCATTATTACATTATAATCTTTGTCTCTCCCTGTCACAAAACTCCTCTGTTGAATTTGTACCAATGTTTTATGGTATTTAGAACCTCAGTGGAGAAAGCTGAAACTAGGCTGATTTCTCTTTCTATGTTTGCAACTCTTTGATGTGATATATATATTTTTAATGTCCCCTTTTCATTTTTAGAAAAATTTTTTTCTTGGTTCTTAAAATTTAAAATTTTACCAGGCTATCCTTCAGTAGGTTTTCTGGTTTTTTTTTTTTTTTTTTTTTTTGTTTTCTCCCCCTCTACCTTAAATTACAATTTGAGGTACATTACAGTCTATATATCTAATTTTTTTCACCCAAGGACAGATATGCTTTTCTTTATTTACAAACTGTCAATCATCAGGCATGTTGCATATGCATTTTCTGTCCTCCATATTTATTAAGTTACATTATCACCTGTGGTTCTGCATTTTAAACTCTACCTTTATAGAAATTCTCAAATGTGTCCTTTGTCTCAATTGTCATTTTCTGCTGTTACTGATTATATAAGGTTTTAAATTTATAATTTATTTTTTTTAATTCATCCTTAGATTATTTCCTTATTTCTGCCCGTTCCCATGTGATCTCTTTCAATAGAATCTATTTGTTCATCTTCTGATTCATTGAGTTTAGGCTTTCTTGAATTTTATTAAATGCACATATCTAATTTTATCCAAATTGTATTTCTCTTTCTTGTTTTTGTAATATTTTATTTCAAAAGATAGATTTTATTTTGTTATAATCGTCCTACTCTTCTTTTGCATGTATTTTTATCATCATTATCATCATCACCATCATCATCACCAAATAGAGGAATAAAGAAAGGGAATCTAACAATTATACATCTACACAGTATTTTGTGGTAATTATGTTTGAAATATTTGCCATCTCCATTACATAGTTTTAGATTTTTTTAGGTGGTGTCTTAATTCAAGCTGCTGTAACAAGGTACCATTACTGAGTGGCTTAAACAACAGAAATTTATTTCCCACAATTCTGAGGGCTGAGAAGTCCAAGATCAAGGCACCCGAAGATCGGTGTCTGGTAAAGGTACTGTTCCTTGTTTGCAGATGGCCATCTTCTGATTGGATCCTCACATGGTGGGAGAGCAGAGAGAGAAAGCTAGCGCTGGTGTCCCTTCTAACAGAGGCATCAATCCCAGTCATAAGCTCCACCCTTATGACCTCATTAACTCCCAAAGGACCTGCCTCCTAGTACCATCACATTGGGGCGAGGACGGGGGCGGCAAGGACTTAACATATGAGTTTGGGAGGGGACACAAATACCAGTCCATAAGAGATGGGCAGATAAATAATCGGTTCTTTATAAAGGAGTCAGAAAGTAACTCCCAGCAGAAACTCACTACGCAATTTCTTCTCTGTGTTTCTGGAAGGTAGGTCAGGGATGTTTCTGAGTTTCATTTTCTATTTGTTTTATCCTCCTATCCACATATGTGTTACAATTCTTTTGGATTTGGTACAGTATGTGGTGTAGCTATATCTACTCCTCTTCCTGAACTTGTTCCTATCTCATCAGGGTAAAGACATGCTTACTCAGGAAAAAGTCCCATGTGCATGGCCTTGGATTCCTTGGACCTTCCTTGATAGATCATTTGGATAGCCTTGGGGCCCCAGTGCTTAACAAGTTTCCATTTGGATTTGTGCCATTTGTTCTCTTACCTTTTTACTTCCAAATAATTGCTTCTCCTAAGCAAGCTTTGATTATTGAGTCTTCTCCAGCATTCCTTTATGCATTTTCTTAGTAATTAGGAACCTATATAGAAGATAGACAAGAAACTGCACTGTAGAGCTACAGGTGCCTGAGTTACAATGTTTTCATTTGTGGTTTGTTTGTTTACTTAGAATATATGTGAGGTAGAGCAAGTTAATGAACTTCTGGGGCCTCAGTTTAACATGATCACTTTCACTCTAAATAGGGATATAAAAATAAACAAATCATATATTAAAATAATGTATCTAAGTTTTAATACATGACCTTACTCATATTTTATAGAGAAACCAATTTTTCTTTCTTATCACTGAACCTTATATCCTGCATGTAGAAAGGATTTCCTTATAAAACCCTATTATTTTAATCCTGGGCTTTGATCCAAGAGTACTCAAATTGACAGTAGAAATAATAGCATAGTATTGACACTAAAAATTTCCAAAATGACACCGGAATACTAACTAAAGAAATAAGATTTGCTGCATGTTAACTAGCATTATTCCAGAGATAAACAGTGGCCCACAGCTCTTTACCACCTTCCCCGTCAATGTGGCTCATTGACCTTTTTATTTTCTTCATAGTAATCATCATTGTCTGAAATGGCTGTGGTTACTTCTTTCCTTGCCTGTCTTGTGTCCTCTGTTTACACAGTGTAAGCCTTCAGAGAATAAGAACTTTTTTTACTTTTTTTTGCCTGTGAAATCTCTAGTGCTTAGCTCTGACCAATTGTAGGTGCTCGTTAAGTATTTGTTTAATGAATGAACAAATGGATTTTAGCACATTATTCTTCAGAGATCATAGCTCAGTGAATTTTCTAAGAATGTTATTTTTGTGATGCATTCACATTTTAAAACAGTGCAAACATTTGCGTGATTTATTTTGCCACCAAGTCCCCATAAAAATTTTTTAAAAAATAAAAATATATGAGTAAATGACTGGAAACACCTAAGCAGTCCACATGGAGAATTATTATTAAAATTTTACCATGCAGTTGATACAAGAAAGCAAATCTATTCGTAATAGCAGAGGAGTCCTACTCAGACATTAAAAAAGTATTGGCTGAGAAAGGAAGTTTAATGATGTCAAATCATAAGAATGCCACACATTACAATATATTTAAAAAGAATTACATGTAAAACAGATCCTTGGAGGGGACAGGGATTCCTCTGTCTGTACTTCGTTGTGAACGTCCCCTGTAGATATGATCGCAATAGTTAAACAGTGTGAAGAGCTAAGAACAGTGTTTCTCAGCGTGATTTTCATAACCACCAATGTCAGTGATTCTCAAATGTTAATGTGTATATGAACCAAAGGGAAATCTTAAAATATAGTTTCTAATACAGAAGTTCTTAGAAATAGGAGTAGAGCCTGAGAGTCGACATTTTTAACAAGCTCCCAGGTGAACTACACCTTGTACAGCATGGACTCAGCCTGGAGAATATATTAGTGCCTTTAACAGATATTCTGTTTCAATTTCTGTTTCAAAAGATTTTCCACGGACTTCTGTATATGTACACATTCACTCTGATAAAATTGGTATTTAAATTTTGAGGTTAGGTGATGAATAGTAAGCAGCCCAAATAGGATTTCTCCCATTGATGCTCTAACTGATAGTGTACTAACTGATGACTGATAAAAAATTGGGGCTCTCAGGATGAGCTTAAGTTTTATTTATTTTATGCAACTAGCAATATGAAATGAAAATATCATAGGACTTTGAATCTGAAAGACTTTAACTGCTGATGAACGTTCTTGGACTATGGAATAATTAAAGTAATTTCAAACACTTATCTAGGAAGTGCAGATGCATTTATGGTGGAATTGTAAATTGATAAGACCACTTAGTAAAACAATTTGTCAATATTTATCAAAAGCCAAAAATGCATTCCTATGATAATTTGGGGTTCTATCCTTATGAAATAATCTTTTTATATATTTGGACATTACAGGTATACAGGAGTTCCATAAATGATCACTGAAAATGGAATAATTTGATAATGCACATATGTTTAATAATTGCTTAAATCAGCTCTGAAGTATACTTTCTTTTTGTTGTCATTTATCCAGTAAAGAAAATGTCTCATTCAACATTTCATCCATCCCGTCCCCATAAACATTTGATTTCTATGAGTTAAAATGCTTTACCTACGAGTATGTGCCCTGGACATTCTTCCAAGCCAACAGAGATTGTGAGACACCATCAATTATAAGACACAGTGTACTTTAAATTCAGAACCATTTAAATGTGGGAAAATGCATTGTATAATTAATAAAGTGCATCATAAAAGTAAGGTATATGCAATAGTTGCTACAATAATTCAGAAAAGAAATGCAGACATGGTGGACAGAAGCAGTCCAGTGACACTTCACAGGGAAAGTAAGGGGAAGGAAAAAATTGGAGATCTTTTGAAGTAGATAGAACACAGAGAATTAGTGAAGGAGGGCATTTGGGTAAGCTATGGTCTGACTGGCAAAGATAATGAAAGGAAGATTGGAAGGGAAATTGGAGCTAGAATAAAAGCCTTCCAGAAGAACAGACTGGCCATAAATACCTTCTACCAGGCAATCCATGCACTTATGCAAGACCTACCTTTGGAGAAGAGACAAGTAAAGGAGTCATGCTTCTCTATGTATCTTACTAATTAGTAAAGAGTAACAGAAAAACAACCAACAATTGTTGAGATTCCATATGCTAGGTATTTGAAATGGTGCTTCATCCATGTCCTGTCAATTACTCGTCACTATACTCTGCAAGTGTGTTCATGTAACTTGAAATAGATGCTGTTGTTTCCTCTGCCTGGATCTTGAATCAGCTAGAAGATCTCCACATTTGGCTTCTCTTTCTTCCTCCATCAATGATTTGGATGGCAGTTGCAGTTTTATTATATGATAAACACCGCTGGTCCCTAAAATTGATTTAAGCTGGTCCCTTTGCAGCAACACTATACTTCACCCTCTTTAAACCATACTGACTGGTGCAGTTAGGGTAATATTGTCAAAGACAGAGGGATTCTTTGAGAATGTCTAACTGGAGCTGAGGAGGCAAAAGACTTTCCTCTGTGACACATGGTAGAAACTGGCAGTAAACAAAGACCTTGTAAACAACATGCAAATGGAGCAAAGATTAGTCACAGGGAGAAATTAAATCCATTTGAATTTGCAATGTAGTGTCCTTGGATGTGGCCTGGTTTTTGTCTTCAAGCCACTTCGGCTTGTTGTTTTACAATCCTATGATAATGTGGCTACTCCAGGATGACTAAAGCCTTTGTTCAATAGAGACCTTAGCAATCCACACTCAGAATTCAAGGTCAGTATGATACTTAATAGATGAAAAAAAAAAATAACGTTATCAAGATTACTTAGCTAATGATAGTGGAGCTGAGATTCGAAGTCAGGTCTGTTTGATATCAAAGATTGTTCTTTCCTATTTACCAGCACCGTCTAACAGAACTTTCTGCATCATCTAATTTGATAGCCATAAGATATACATAGTTACTGAACACATGATGTGGCCAATATACTAAGGAACTGAATTTTTAACTTTATTCCAGTGTAACTCATTTGCATTAAAAGTTAAATAGCCACATATGACTAATGGTTACCTTATTGGACAACACATTTCTATACCATGAACTCTCCCAAATATTACTGAGTTTTTACTCCTTAACGGACATTGTACTAGCCACAATCTGCTAGATATAGCACAAGCTACTTTTCTCAAGTAAGCCTCTGTGATAATTATGATATACATATATCATATAAATGATATGCATATAAAAAATGAGTTACGGAATCTCGGTTAGGTAGAAATGGAAACAATAATTATATTGTTATATAATTATATATATATATATATATAAAATATATATAATTATCACTTACATATTATAGTACTGAAAGTTTTAATGATTGACAGAGCCAGAATTCTGAATTAGGATTGCCAGATTGTAAATCTTTGCCTCTTACAAGTACCAATATTGGTATATAGGATTCCAGACTAAAAAGATATCAAGAATTAATTTAATTTATTCTTCTTAGTTGAACTCACTTGAGATTTAACACTACTGTAAGGTTCATATGCAGCTTCCTGTTTAGATTTGATAGTGGCTTATCAGGATAAGATCACTCACTTTTTGGTATGAGAGGAAGTTAACATCTCAAGACCACAATGACACATGCTTTACTCAGCATCCTTTGAAATAAAATGCGGTTTTATAAAAGTTGACATATTTTTATGTGTTGAACAGTAGAAAACACACTGCATGTATAGAATAAATGTTACAAATGATAACCACAACGGTGGAGAGAAAAATAGCAATTGCATACTAGGATTAAAACTATGTCAAAATGTTTATATTCAGCAAATTACAAACGATGCTGTTCCCGGGAAAGGAGGGTGTTTGGTAGCTGAGCACTGATATCAGTAATCAGAGTTAAAACCGAGATTAGGTTCAAGAAACAGTGGCCACAGCCACATCCCAAGACAACCTTAAAAGAATGTGGAAGAGTCTATTATACTTTTTCGTCTAAATACCAATTCTTTTTATGTTGAACTAAAATTCAGAAATGCATTGGCAGCCTCAACAAGGGAGACTATCCATGTATAATGTAAAGAATTTGAATTTTAGAAAATTCTTTGGAAAGAAAAGCCAGCTGGAGAAAGTTCAGTATGTCTGTGTGTAGACATAACAAATGGAAATTTATCAGGTACGGAATGTGAGAGAACATTTGAGTTTCTAAAAGGTCCCGTTATCACTGAAGCAAAAAGGGAGGTTGACAGAGCAAATGGTTTTACTTCACCTAATAAAAAAAGTGTTCATTCATCTTAGTAGATCCTCATCTCTCCCAGTTGTACCCATTTCAGGGTCATACCACAGAAGAAAATCTCAGGCTTATTACTGTGATATAAAGTGCATTGCTAGCAAATGTCATTCCCTATATTAATGGATGACTTCAGCAAACACCTAGAACCATTGGATAGAGCAACTAAAACCAAAAATGGGTGGTTTACAAATATAGAGTGATTCACATAAAATCTGAGTCTGAAATCTTTCGAAAAAATGTGTGAAAAAGAAAAATCAGGAACCCATTGTTATGCTCTCATGTATGTTGTCAAATTTTGTTTTTTAGGCTAAAGAAATAGTTTAGAAATGTTGCTAAAATGAGATATCTTTTCACTTTTGCAGGGTAAATTAACCTGATTCTAGACCAAAAAAGCATACATTGGAATAAGAAAGGATTTTTAGAGCAAGTGACAGGCAGATATATAATGTCCAAATCAGTCAAACTATTTGTAAACGTAATTTGTGTTAAAGTTATAAGGTATTTATCTCTTTCTCTCTTAAATCACTATGTATAATTTCAGATCATTCTAACGTCTTTCTATTCAGATTCTCACCATTGTATATTTAACCTCTAAGAATTTAAATTGTCATGAACTATTTATGTTATTCTTGGAGACTGATAGAAAAATCTCCAGAAGTTTCAGGTTGTATTATATTAGCATACACACAGAGTACGTGTGTGTGTGTGTGTGTGTGTGTGTACTGCCAGCAGTCTATGCAAATAAGGCATATTATGGCATTTCTGGCATATCCTCAGTGAACAGTAACTTGCCAGTATTCAAAGAAAATTGTCACTTTTGTGGATTAGTTCTTTAAAATTTTAAGTCACATAGATGGCTATATTCCTAAGGAACTGGTAGGTTCCTTAGGAACCTACCAGAAATATTGATCTGAAAGACTGAAAATACTAGGTCTTATTTTTGTAAACAGTTAACATTTTAAAAGATGCAATATAATTCCATATTTGTAAGAATGGAGAAAAGATTCTGCAATGTGTATCATCATAAGTGAATAAAAGGCATATATTGACCACCTATGACACAGGTTTAAAAATGTCATTCTGGAGTTAGCATTGTTTTATGCCTCTTCATTCCAATAAATATCAGGAGTGGTAATAAAGTATTAGTAGAAATGCCAAATGACATCTAGACAGGAACCTTCAGGGAAACATTTTTCCCTGTCCTTAGTAATTTGTAGGTATTAATGAGCTCATATTAATAATAGCAACACATATTTCTGACATGTATGCCCCAGTTGCTCGTGCAGGACCTCAGACTCCTGTAAAGTGAAACCTCAGAGCTTTTGGGGAGCT
The DNA here is from genome assembly GCF_004115265.2 of Rhinolophus ferrumequinum. NCBI lineage: Eukaryota > Metazoa > Chordata > Mammalia > Chiroptera > Rhinolophidae > Rhinolophus > Rhinolophus ferrumequinum. Next base: position 34,878,874 of record NC_046296.1, on the reverse strand, counting down.
CTAAAGAAAGTCCCACATGTTTTCACAAACAACCCCCCCACCACTTTGAGACTTGTTGTGCCAGATAGCTGCTTTTGTCTCCATGGCCAGCTAAGACACTGGAGCTCTTAAGTTGCCAAAGCTACTGAGTATTCTGTTAAATCTCATTATTTTAAAATAAAAAGATATTTTCTATTCTCAATAAATTTGGCTATTTTAATGAAAATAAAATTAATAAATAAATAATTTTGATCAAAATGAAGATCTAGAAACATTCTGAAGATTTTCACTTTTAACTGACGGTCTCCAGAGAAATAATAAAATCTCATAATTTCAGTAAGATCGCATAGATGAGGAGGTGTAGGAATAAAGGCTGTTAACTTAAACTTTTATTTTTTTTTTAAGTTTTCCAATTACAGTTGGCCTAAAATTTTATATCAGTTTCAGGTGTACAACATAGTGATTCAACATACATATAATGTAACTTACAGAGTGATCCCCTGATAAGTGTAGTAACCGTGTGGCACCACATATAGTTGTTACAATTTTATCGACTATATTCCCTATGCTGTACTTTATATCCCTGTGACTATTTTTATAACTGGCAATTTGTACTTTTGTACCTTCCCCTTTTTCACTCATCCCCCCAATCCCCTCCCATCTGGCAACCATAAATTTGTTTTCTGTTTCTATAAGTGTGTTTCTTTTTTGCTTATTTTGGTTTTTCAGATTCCACATATGAGTCAATCATATGGTGTTTGTCTTTCTCTGACTTGTTTCACTTAGCATAATACCCTCTAGGTCCATCCATACTATCGTTAATAAATCAACAAACAAGTGTTGGTGAGGATATGGAGAAAAGGGAACCCTCGGTGCACTGTTGGTAGAATTGAAAATGGGTGCAGCCACTGTGGAAAACAGTATGTAGGTTCCTCAGAAAAGGTATTTATCTGAAGAAATCCAAAACACAAATTTGAAAAGGTATCATATGCACCCCTATGTTCATTACAGCATTGTTTACAATGGCTAAGATATGGAAGCCACCAGTGTCCATCAATAGACAAAAGGATAAAGAAGAAGTGATACATATATACAATGAACTATTATTCACACATAAAAAAAGAATGAAATCTTGCCATTTGTGACAACTTAAAATTATTCGTGAGATTCTGGACAAAGATGTGAAGTGACCTTTGTTAGTAAATAATTTAAAGGAATACTGTTTCCCAAGAATCAAATACATTAGTGTGTTTAAACTGTTCCTCTTTACAATTCAATCAAGCACATAGTTTAGTGGCTGAGACCAAGTCTAAGATGGCTAAGACAATTTGTCACTTTAAACAAAGTAAATACAAATTACTGTTTTGTTTTGTTTTGTTTTGTTTTTTTAAGAAAGCAAGTCAATAGAGGCGAAGTTATTCATTTAGCAAATATTTATTTCATCATGATCAAGATAATATGCTGTGTATTTTAGAATAACAATAAAGAATCAGACTCTACACTCAAGAGTTGTGCAGTCCAACAAAACATAAGACATGATCAGAATAAGATAATTATGTCATAAGATCATAAGATCACTTCAAAGTTTGTATATTAACCATTACCTTATGTATATGGTAAGAAGCGGGAAATATTCCTTTAAGGAATTTAAACTAGCACAGAAATGGATTGAGAAATTTTCATATATGTGGTATACAAAGGAAAATAAGTTATTTAGTTTCGATACTAGACAGGAGCATAAAGAAAATGTGTAGAATTTATTAAGGAAGGTTACAATAGGGAGTTTCAAGTTTTAGGATGTGGGACTCCTTTCTGATTTGTTAAGACAATTATGTTTTTGAAGGAGAAAAATGGTGGGATCTGATATATGCATTCACGACAACTCATGGTAATGTTTAAGATGGATTGCAGGGATGGGGAGCGGGCTGGAAGAAATGAGACCACCATTTTAATAGTCTAGGCAAGCAGCAAGAAATATATGAAGAATGAGACTAAAAGAAGGGTCTTAATATGACAAAAGTCTCATGGCTAGAATTGACAGTGCCATCGATTGACTGCCTATAAAGAGTACAAAGAGCAAAAGTCAAAGCTAAATCTGCAATTTTTAGTTTAAGTAATGGGCATGATACTAGTGTAATTGGAAGATATTGAGAGCTCAGAGGAGGAATAAACTAGGAGGTAATGTGATGTGTTCAACTTTCAAAGCATTAAGCATGATATGGTCATAGATATTTTAAGAGGATAAGGCACAAAACAGAAATATGAGTTGGAACTCAAGTTTGAAACTCATGTTGAAGTCACTGACAGCTTTCAATGGAATGGTAGTGAAAGTAGATTGATTACACAGGACATTGTTGTGAATGAGAGATTGGTAAATGGTGGTAGAAAATGTGTAGACCGATTCCCCAATGATTTTGGCAACTACCAGAAGAGTGATCGATGTTTAGAGACACAGGGGCAGATCAAGGTGCGCATCAGTAAATGGCTAAAATTTGAAGCACTACTTCATTATAGTCATTAGTACAGACTCAGTCATTTTTATAAGGGCAGAAAAATACGGATACCAAAACTTTACTTGCTTTAACGAGAAATAATTCACAAACAAATATCCTTCATGAATATAGATATAAAAGTCCTTAAAACATCAGCTAATGTAATCATCAATATATTGTACATTGTGACCATGTGGGATTTATTCCAGGAATGTAAGTTTGGATTCACATTAGAAAATCAATCAATGCACTTTGTCTTATTAACAGATAAAAGGCATAAAAACCATAGGATCATCCAATAGATACAGAAAAAGCATGTGAGAAAAGTTAAGAATGATGTGTAAGAAAAACTCTCAATGAACTAGGCATACAGGGCACATTCTCAACTTGATAAAGGGCATAAAAATAAATCTACCACTAATATCATGCGAATCATGAAATATTTCCCTCAAATTTCCCCTCAGGCCAAGAATAAGCCAAAGGTGTCTATCCACATCACTTATGTTTAACATTGTACCTGAAGTCCTAATCAATGCAAAAAGACAAAAGATAGTGAGGAAGAAATAAAACGTCTTTATTTACAGACAACATAGATTTTCACAGTAAAAATCCTAACGTATCTGCAAAACTAGAACCAAGAGGTGAATTTAGCAATTTACCAGTGGCAAATAATTAGAAAGTGAAAAACAATCCATTTGGAATAATCAGTATCTTCATCAATACAAGAATGCAAAAACAAATTGTGGTATAGTTATAAAATGTAATTCTACTCAGCAATAAAAAAACTGAACTACTGATACACATAACAACATGAACGAGTATCAAAAACATGTTAAATGAAAGAAGTAAAAGTGTAAACACTGTAAAATTATATACATATATAATCTAGTCAAACATTGTAAGTGATGAACATCAAGACATTGAAGACATTGGCTGCCAATAGGAGGTGGTAATTAACTGCAGTGAGGCACACGTTCCATCCAGCCTGGTACCTGAATCATCCCTTTCTCCAGCATATTCTACATATATATGCTACACAGCCATTAGTCACTTAATTTAGTAGCCATCTCAGTTATTAGCTTGACTGTGGTAGTATCACAGTGCCTGGGTTTAAGTAACTTTATTTTACTTAATAATGCCCCCAAAGTGCGAGAGTAGTGATGCTGGCAATTCAGATATACCAGTGAGAAGCCATACAGTGTTTCCTTTAAGTGAAAAGGTGAAAGTTCTCAATTTAGCAAGGAAAGAACAATATGCTGAGATTGCTAAGATCTATGGTGAGAATACATCTTCTATTTGTGAAAATGTCTAATTTATAAATTAAACCATCTTATGCATGTATGTATAGGAATAAAATATAGTACACATAGGATTTGGTACTATCAGAATTATCAAGATAGATTGATAGTAATTGCCAAAGTCAGATATTTTAAATCTTAGTACTTTTTCCTAAGTTTCTCAGAGTACAGTAAATATATCAGTTCTAGAAGATGCTCAGAACATGACTTTAGGTTTTTGTTTTGTTTTGTTTTGTTTACACAGATCTTAACCTTTTAGGGTGACAGGCAGGGTCCATTACGTTGGATGGTTCATTAAGGATTCACTAGGTAGAAATTTATTGTGAAGTTCAATAATGTGTAACTCACAATAACTTATTAAAACTATATTGTTCATCAAGTTTATTTTCCAATTTGACCTTTCTTAATATAAACAAGATTTTTTTGAGTATTTCAGCCGTGAGGAGTCTATTTGCCATAAATTTCTAAAAACCAAGGAAGAAATATATACAGATATACTTAAATGTTTATTCAGCATTTTTCATGTCATATACAAATTACTAATATATTTATTTTTAAACTAATTTTTAATGCTGATGACTGATAGTCATATAATTCAACTCAAATCATGAATAAATAAAATCATTTTCCATTCATGTTTTCAGAAGCTTAGTGTCTTAAGTATCAGTATAAACCTTTCTCAAATGATTTATACATAATTGGAAGTTTGAAGAATACCTTTATTCTAAAAGCTCATATAATTTTCTAGGATGTCTAACTTAATATTTAAAGTTTATAGGTGGAGATTACCACCTTTCACATGAGGAGAAACTGAAACAGAGAGTATGTTACTCTTCTAGGAAAACCCAATCAATTTTTGCAGGACTGTAAATAAGAGTATGGCATAGGGACTTTCAGTCTGGGGATTTTGCCTAAGGTAGCACTGCCTAAGTTTACTTAAATATGAGTTCTAATCATGTCTTCTTTTGAAAGAAAACATAGAAATCCAATTGCTTGTGTTCTCGTCTTTGTTCTTATTTCACTATATGTCTAGTCTCCAACATATATTTTCTCCCTTAAAATACTCTCACACAAAAGTATACATTTCTATCTGATATTACTAGGTGATACTATCTACAATTTTAACTCTATGATGCTAATTTGATTGTTTTATATATACACTTAAGACATCAGTAATTCCTCTGTAGTAGTATGTTTTCTTAAAATCTTAGAAAATCTAGTATATTATTGAAGGAATTAAATGAAGTCAATAGAGACAGAAAACATTAATTGTGGATTTATAAAAGGCTAATCCTTGGTTGCTTTCATCATGTGTGTTTTTGGTTTGTTTGTTTGTTTGTTTATTAACTTAAACCCTTTCACCAAGAAAAGGTAAATATGTTGATTAATTATTATTTTTTTTTTTTACAAACCTTTTCTTATTTTCTTAAATGTACTTCCCAGTGCAAAATTCCCAATGCATAATTTCTATTTGGGGGTACATACTAGTTATATAATGAAAAAAAGTAATCTATAATCTCTCTCTCTCTCTCTCTCTCTCTCTCTCTCTCTCTCTCTCTCTCTCTCTCTCTCAACACTAGGAAAATCTTTAAGTTTTCCATTGAATGTATCTCATATAAACTAGACCTAATATTTTGAAAGAAACTTAAGGCAATAACTAATTAACTCCTCTGAGAAATAAAATAATTTGAAAACAAAATTCTCACTTTCAGAATCTATTAAAAGAAAGATAAAGAGTGATAAAACAAAGGTAAAGAAGATAATTGCTTTTCTTTTTCAAAATAATCCCTTGAGAATAAATGTTAAATATACAAAATGACAATCTGAATTTCTTAGTGGAAATTGTGAAACATAGGCATGAAAGAACAGTATAATGAGTATCCACATTTCCACATCAAGCTTGAAGAATGAGAACCATTTAGGTAATCTTGTTTTACCCTTATCTCTCCTACCACTTTTATTTGTGTTGTTGTTGCAGTATGGAAAGACAAATCTCAGGTATCATAGCATTTTACCCATAAATATGTCTGTATATAAAATGAACAGATAAGAGTCTTTTAAAGCATAACCAAAATGCCATTTCACACTTCACCAAATTAATAATGGTTCTTTCACAGTATCTAATAATGTTCGAGTTAAAATCATCCAATTATCTCAAAGTATATTTTTATACTTAGTTTGTTGAAATTGAGATGCAGACATGGTCCACCCGTATACCTGACACATCTTTTAAATCTTTTTAGATTTAAAACAAAACCCCTGTGTTAAACTGAGTCCATTTAACTTAATGGAGTTTTCTGATTGTGTCCACATTTTCTCAACTGATCAAATAAGAGAGCTGATTAGATTCAATTGCATTTTTGGGGGGAAGGGGTTGGCAATATTTATTTATAGGTGATGTATTCCGTTTAATATCAAGTCAGAAAATTCATAAGGTCTGCTTTTCTCCATAATTGTGAAGTTAAGATAGCTAAGTTGATTCATATGTTTTCAGTCTTATCCACCCATTATAAAGTTTTCCATTAACCTTTCACCTAATGGTTTCAACATCCATTGATTGTCATTGCCTAATTTTATTATTTATAAGTGGTTTCAAGTAGTGAGTTTTTAACTTTGTCTTTCCTTCTACATGTGTCAGTTGCAATTATCTGACAAACGGCAAAAAATGACTTTTTTCCCATGAAATATTAGGATGCTCTGAATACAGTTTGTCTGGAAAAGTGGGGATAGTTAGATACTTATTTCCCATTACTTATTAATTTCATAAAATTATGTGGTGCTTTAGAAGCCTCCATAGTTAACTAATAAATATATTTTAGTATCATTATGAGCACATTTTCACATATTCGAAGTGTTTCAATCTATTGTTGTCATTATTCTTTTAATGTTCTACTCTGGCCATTGTAAGACCTTCGAAGTTGGCTCTTATTTCCTTTTATTCCTTTTTAATGTTTCTGCCAGTCTCTTTTTTTCGAGCTTTATTGAGGATAAATTTACAAAAGAAAAAGTTAAGTTATTTAAAGTACACAATATGATGATTCGCTATACATATATATTGTGAAATAATTTCCCCATCAACTTGATTAGTACATCGATCATCTCACATATTTACCTTTTTTTTTTCTTTTTTGCTGATAACATTTAAAATCTACACTCTTAGCAAATTTCAATTACAAAATATGGTGTTATCAACTGTAGTCATTATGGACCCATGTAGTCACTATGGGTCCAAACGCTTCACTCCTCAGAGAGAAGCTGGGAGTTGGGAGTTTCCTCTAGATTGTTTAGCACTGTGCTAGAGATGGGATTTATGGTACGAGTTGGGTCTTTCCTACCTGTTTTGATGTGGATATTTTCTCATTCACTTGGTGTAAAGGAGTCACTTAGCTAGCTCCTGGATTTCTTTTGGAGGTAATTGCTCAGTGTGTAGCTGTACATTTGATTTGTCCATAGGAGAAGGGGAGTTCATCAGCCTCTTATGTCATTATGTTGGTGATTTGTTCCTTTTGACGTGGTCTCAGGAGTATTTGATAAACTCGGTACTTTATGTCACATCCCAATGTCCCAGGCTTACCCAGTGCCTTTCACTAGAACCTAAATTGATCATTTCTTTAAGGTATCTTAATTACTTTTATGGAATGTAGTTTCAGAGATCACATTATAGATCCTACGGGATCTATACTTTTACCAAAACCTTTCAGTTAACTGAGTTAGGAAATAAATATTAATTAGAAGGGGGAAAATATTAGTTTATGTCGATTGTTCCAAATATATTTAAGATTACATGTGTTTTTCTTAACCTATATACTTGTGTATCTTTTTTATGCTGAAAAGTGTCTTGGTTTCTAACATAGTAAAATAAGTTCTTAACAGCTTTATCTAAAAATATGCACATAATCACTTCAAAATATGTGTATCATCATTATTATTAACTAGAAGACTACTGAATTTAGTTTTGGATTTTAATAAACATTTAAACTTTTTTTGCATATATTTCATCAAAAATAGGCAGTTAAATGTGTGTTTTAGTGTCATTTGCAATCATTCTTCTCTGTTTTTATGCCTCTAAGTTGATACTTGTTTTAGTTTGATTTCAGTTTTTAGGAATACATTTTTTAGTTCTTTAGGTTTTACTTCTATTATTTTCAAAAAAATTAGTTACAAATTAAATACCACAAAACAAGTTTATTTGGGGATAGTTTATTAAGAAAGGTGTAGCTTCTGTCCTCATTCCTTCCATTCTGTTCTCTTCATCATTGATAACCATTCTTTAAAAAAAAAAAAATTGAACTTGTTCTCTTTTTTCCTTTTTCAAAATGAATTAATACACATTAACACACATATATAGTGACTTCCTCAAATTACACATAATGATGGCAAACTACTATATGAGCCTGTTCTGCATATTTGCCTCTTTAATCATAAAATGGTGGATTAGTTCCCTATTTATATTTAGTTTTCTTCCTCACAATTTTTAATGTGAGTTTTTACTCTCCTTTATGTCCAACTACCATAGTTTACTCAGTTAGTCCATCCTGATGGATATATATGTGAGAGACATTGCTTTTTGGACACAAATAATAGACCTCATGAGTGTAAGCTTTCTCCATTATTCAAAAGAAAAAAGTGTGTGAAGTAAGCATAAAGACAATTTTCAAATGATTAATATCTCAGAAAAAAGAGACAACTTTTGAAAGCTTTCAAAATAAGTTTTTTTAAAAAAGAGAAGAACATATCACATTAGCAGTAGATTTTGCTGTTTTAAATTATTTGAGTCGTAAATTTTACACAAAATTGAGATGCAAAAGAGCAGTGCTTTTAATAGCATAATAGATAAAAAAGTAGATATGAAAGAGTTTGCCTGGTGTTCCCAAATAAGAAAATACAACAAATGAAAAAAAAATTATAATAGGAAATATGCAATAAATGAAGATCTAGGCTTTTACATTTTTAAAAAACTCACCTAATATTAACAAGTTAAGATAAACAGCAAATCGTTCTTTAAAACACACACACACACACACACACATACACACACACAAACAAAACTTAAAACTTGGAGAAAACCCTCTTCAGGTATTTACAGAGAAAAAACATCAAAGTTTCGATAATCAAAAAAGTGATGATTGTCATTGTTTTTCCATGGTAGTTTTAGATTTCAAAGCCAAAGGTAAAATATTTGGAAATAATCAGTCTAAAATAGTGTGTGACCTAAGAATATATAATCAATCTTATTGTTCAGAGATAAAACAAAACAAAACGGTTTTTCAAATACACCAGCATTCAAAAAGTATATCCTTTCATATAAGTTCAACAAAGCTTTTATTTTTTTAAAATTTTTGTTGGGGACTATTGGGGAACAGTGTGATTTTCCAGGACCCCTCAGCTACAAGTCAAGTCATTGTTTTCAATCTAGTTGTGGAGGGTGCAGCTCACTGGCCCATGTGGGAATCAAACCGGCAACTTTGGTGTTATGAGCCAACTGAACCAACTGGCCACCCCAACAAAGATATTTTCATATATGCAAGCACTCAAAATATATACTCCTCATATGTATTTCCTGAGAATAGTTTAAAAGAGTAAAAGACCCATAAGATATACTCAGTTGAGATGTAAAACTAAATTTGTGTATTTAAATGGCACAGTTTTCATTTTAAAGACCAATAGTGATTACATATAAATTAATATATAATTAAGTTATAATAATTTCGATAAATGATTATAGTAATTGACCTAAAAACATGCATACTATCATATATTCATAATTTCATTCAATATAGTAAGAAAATTTTCAGAATGTACAGTAAAAAATAAAAAATAAAAGCAAAGGTATCTGCCATAAGTGCAGGCAAAAATAAATATAAATCCATATATATGTATATTCTATATATGTGGGGTTTTAGGTGACATGTAACTAATCCTTATTATTCTAAAGTTTATAAATTTGGACAGAAATTATATGTAAAGATATAATCTTCATAGTAGTTTTAAAAGGAAATTCTCTAAACCCTCAAATGTAGAAGAGAAGATGGGGCTGGTTAGAGAGCCAGTCAAGGAATCACTGTATATTACAATAATTTAAAAAATAAAAGAAATATTAAACCAGAAAATGTAAAGTAAGGGGACCAGAAATGGAGAATCATATCACATGTGTTGGAAATCAATGCAAAATTAAATAAATTGACTTTGAAATGTAAAAGGAAGATAAAGAACCACCATATCAGAAGAGAATGAAAGATTCTCAGCACTGTTGCATCACATCCCATAAAATCATGCAGACTTACCATTTATTCCAATTTTATCAGTATTAATTGTGCAATATAATGTCTGTAAAATGAGTCCATGTTGTGTGTATCAGTACATTGCTCTTCGTATTGTAAGTTAATATATCACAATGTATTCTTTCATTCCACTGTTGACAGATACTTTCCGTTTTTGGAAACTATGAAAAAAGAGGCTATAGAAATTCTTGAAAATTACTTTCTTTTAGCCATGTGCACTATTTATCTTGGGTATATAACTAAGAGTGGATGTGATGAATTATGAGGTAAATGTATATATAGATTTTTGCAGCCTGACAAAGAATTTTCTAAAGCTCTTTTACCAATTTATGCTACAACAGTAACGTATGCCAGCTGAAGTTGTATACCGTCACAAACAGAGGCATTTTCAATCTTTTTATTTTTGCCATTTTGGTGGGTTGTTTAAATTTGCAATCCCATGACAACGAATAACTCAAGAAATTGTATATGCTCTTTGGCTATTTGGATTCTCATTCATGAAGTTTCTATTCTGAGGTTTTGGCCAGGTTTTTTTGTGTGCTTTACCTTTAAAAAAATTAACTTGTAGTTCTTTACGTATTCTGAATAAGAGGATTGTGTCATATGCATGTATATGAATTGCAACTGCCTCTTTTCACTCTGTGGTTTGCTTTTGCACTCTGTTAAAGATGGCTTTTTGATGAACTTCTAAAATATTATATTTTCAAATGTTGTCTTTCTCAAGTTCTTGAAGATATTATACTCATGTTTTTTTCTTAAATCTTTATCATTTTACCTTGAATACTCAGGATCATAACCTTGAATAAATTTTTTGACTAGTAGAGGTAGTAGTAAAAGTTTATTTTCTTTTAATATGCTGATACTCAGTGGTTCCAGCACCATTTATTGAAAAGACTAATCTCTAGCTTGCTCTAAATTATAGAGGAGTCTATGTATAAATTAAGTGACTATGTGTCTGTGGGTCTATTTCTGGTATCTCCAATATTTTCTAATAGTCTTTTTGTATACACATGTACCTATATCACTTCATCTTAATTATTATAGTTTTTTTAATTAGTTTCAGGTGTACAAAACAATGTAATAGGTAGACATTTACACACCTTGCAAAGCAATAACCCCCCCAATCTACTACTCGTCTGACATCACATATAGCTGTTACAATTTCACTGACTATATTCCCTATGCTGTACTGCACGTCCCCTGAATACATATATATGTGTATGTATATATATATAATTATAGTTGACATTCAATATTATTCAATGTCAGCTTCAGGTGTATAGCGCAGTGTTTTATAGTATGTCTTTATTTTGGTTGTATGTATTCCAACTTTGATTATCTTCTTTAAGACTGCTTTGGCTATTCTATATTCCTTATATCTCAAAATTTTACTTGAACATTGAACATTGGTATTGAATTCAATGTGTAGATCAATTAGATGAAATTAGGGAGAACAGGAATATTAATATATGAATCTTCTCATTCGTGACCATTTATTTAAGTCTTTATTTTTTTTTAATGATATCTTAAGAGTTTTTAGTGTAGATATCTTACTCAGTTTTGCTTAGATGAGTCATAGGTATTTTATGTTACTTGATGTAATTTTAAATGGTAATTTTGCATATAATGTGCAATTTGTTTGCTGGTATATTGGGATACAGTTTTTTGGTTTATCAGTTGTGTGTGCATTAGCTTTACCATTAATGTATTCATTATTTGTAAATGTTTATTGATTCTTCTGGAATTTTTAAGTAAGTGATAGAGACATTCTGAACTTAGTGGTGGTGTCACTTCTTCGTTTTTAAATTTATATACCTCTTAGTTCTTTTTCTTTCTTTATTGCATTGGTCAATACCTCTAGTAAAATGTTAAATAGAATGGTGATAGTGGGCATTTTTGCTTTTTGCTCAGGGAGGGAGAAAAGCACTCAGTAATCCCCCAGTAAGTCTGATGTTAGATGTCAGCTTTTTGTAAATAACTCAGATTATGGAAAATCCTTTCTGTTCTTGGATAGATAAAAGGTTTTTTGTTTGTTGGTTTGTTTTTTAAATAAATGAATGTGTGAAGTTATCAAAGAAACTTCATTCCTCTATTAAGATGATTGTGATTTTATCCTTTCTGATCTACTAATGTTAAACTAACCTTGTGTTTTTGGAATAAATCTCATTCAGTAAAAGTTTTATCATATTTCTACATCACTACATTGTAAATTCATGATTGATATTGGTATAATATTGATTTTTTTGTACTTGTGATTTTGATGTCAGTGTTTTGCTGCCCCATAAAATGAGTTGGAAAGTGGTCTCACGTTTTCACTTTTTGGATAATGTATATATTGATACTATTTCTTCCTTTAATATTTGGAAGAATTCATTAATGAAGCCATTCTGGAGTAGGAAATTCTTCCTTCCTTCTTCGGTCCAACCTCCCTCTCTTTTTTGGAAAATTTTGGACTATAGATTGTATTACACTAATAGTTATTGATCATTCAGGTTTCATAATAATTTTTGGCAGTAGAATTAGTTAAATACTTATTACTCTATAAAGACCAAAGAGAAAACTGTTTCAATTATTTTATAAAGTAAGGAAATTCTATTAATGTATTTTTTGTGTAGATTTAAGAAGTATTAACAGATATTTTAAAATGGTTACAGTTTTTATCTCTGGGGAAAATGGTTTTGTGACTATACACTTTCAGCTTTATATTGTTATTATCTGACTTCATTTTCAAAAATGTACATACAGTTTTTAGTCAGAAAATAAATTAGATTTATTTCTTTTAATAAGTTTTCACAATAAATATTTGTGTTACCTCTACTCAGGTACTTGAGTTAGAGTACTATTTCAAAAAAGACAAAACAAACAAACAAACAAACAAAAACAGCATAACCATGGCTATAGAAAAGAGCTTACTAGTAATAGAAGTTGAAACTGTTAGTTTTCGTCACTGTGACGATGTGAGCCCCTTGGAAACAGAAACAGTTTGAACTTTATGTTAACACAGCATACTACTGTGTTAACAATTCCTATGATACCTATTACTTTAATAATTTGAATCATTAGCTTGATCCCTCAGTTCAAGTGTAGAGATGCCAAATTTTGATGGGGAATGCATTTTTCTGTTTTATTTTTTCAGACTGCTTGGAGGCAAAATTTAGCCAACAGATCAATAAGAACTCTTCCTGAGAAATACATGGAATAAGAAAATAAAGTCCCTTTTCTCTAATAATCCAGGAATGGAGACAATATCCCGGTTATTCTCAAACCTGGATACCTAACAGAAGCAAAAATTTAGACCTTTAAAATATAAAAGTATGTTCACTGAAATTCTGATTTAGCAGTTCTAGGGAAATGGTGCTACATTCCATGGTTCTCAAAACCTCCATATTTAATTATGATGTATAATCAAATATGAGAACTATTCCTGTCTCACTTATTATTTCTGCTCTTCAACACCTACAAAGATTATAGACCTTTGGGGGTGGACAGTTCTTTGCTGTAGGGAGTGGAGCACTCCCCTGCATTGCAGGTTGTTCAACAGAATTCCTGCCCTCTAAACGGTAAACTCCAGTAGCACACTCCACAGCAGCTACGACAACCACAAATATTTCCAGGCATTATCAAATAGCCCCATTGAGAACACTGTTAAAGTAACTGTTCTTCCTGGAAATAAAGAGAGAAGCTCTGCCATCACTGACAGTGGACATTCACCAGGTATATAAGAAAATAATAAAACTCAGGAGATGAACAATAAATATATAGAAGGTGCATAGCTCCTTTTCATCAGCAGGTCTGCCCCCCAGTCTCGTCAGCGCATTATAAGGAGCCCCCAGTGTTCTACCACATTGAAGGTCTGCAGGCCTATACCCCTAACCCCTTTTATATTAACTATTTTTGTGCTTCCAGACTTCATGTCCTTTTCTGCTTGTTTATACCGTAAGTATATACAATTTTAAAAATTTCATTTGACCTGTGAGACTCATCCCTTGTATGTGGTTCTTTATTTCTAATATTAGGTTATCTTTGTTGAACAATATTTGAATTTACTTTGCTGATAATACACCCGTCAGTTCCTCCAGTTAAACACAATATTTATGTAGACCATAAACCAATACTTATGTTGAATAATATTTGAATTTACTTCCTTGATAATACACCCGTCAGTTCCTCCAGTTAAACACAATATTTATGTAGACCATAAGAACCCCACATATTTAGCAAAAGTCCTTACTGTTGGTGTCATGATTTAATTAAATGAACCTTTGTTAAGTCAACCCATGGATTTCAGATGGTGAATCAAGTTTCAACAAAAGACCACAAAGGAATTGAAAGAGAAGTCTATTGCTCATAGGTCCTGGAGGGGGTACATGGCATGCCTCCAGGAGTCAGGTGGAGAGGTCAAGGCAGGGTGCAGTCAGAGAGTACAGGGTGCAGGATGGAGCCCACGCCTTATTAGGGTCCATGGGTGGAGTTCTTTGAGGTTCCCAGGGGTAAAGCCAAAATATTCAGTTCAAACAAAAAAGGGTCGGGGTTTTGCTAAGCTTTGCAGGGATCTGATCTGAGAGGCTGAGGACAGTGCCCATCACAAGGGCAACTGGGGGAGTCCTACCAAGAACTTACATTTACTTGCGACTATGTGGGCTGTTACCTACAGCATGTGCTCCTGACAGGGGCAGTGTCAACTCAGGGCCCCTGAGGGCCACATGACAACACAGAATGGACGCAGAGGCCGCAATACTGTGGAGTAGTTTAGCTAAACTCTCAATAGAAGGCTCATTCCAGCCCCATGCATGTTTCATAGTCCCCTTGAAATATGAACAAAAATCACTAGCTCCTCTGAAGGTATTTGGTTTTAGGTCTTGTCCAGAACTGCTAGCAGAAAAGACCCTAAACCGGGAGAATCTCTCTACTACTTGTAGGCATAGGTAGGTTAGGGAAGTTCTTAGAACTTGATATAGCATTCATAATTCTTATTTGGGACCTTAAAATTAGGTCTGAGTAAACTGGTAGATAATGTGCTATTTATTGGTTGGGATGTTAATAAAAAGCACCCCTGCCTTTATTTGAAGTGGGTAAAAGCCATAGAGAAAGGACACTTAGAGCCATTCTTTCCTGTGGAATCTAGTGTGTAGTAGTCACATAAATCGAATGACCCAAGGTGTGCCCTACTCATTGACAAGGAAGCTGCAGGGGACACAAGTCCACTTTATTGCTTGATGCACCTGTTCAGGCACTGAATGGGTAAACAAAACAGGGAAGTTTTAATATTGTTTGCTTTCAAAGTTAATAATCAGCAAGTTATGTAGAACACTTAGCATTGCAAAATTGCTGATGAGGCCAGAAGGGTCATCTGCCTTGTGCACATGAAGCCTGGAAAAGTACTGCCGGCTGATCCTGATCCTGCTTAGTGTCATTCATACCAAGCATCCCACAGCAATTTCAGCCAGCAAGTGTTTCACAACAACCATGACTGATACAAGACTTCGAGTTTGCCTGGAGAGAAATGCGAGAGTAGTTTTTAAACTTATTGGAGTTTATCTTTTCCCTCAAAAACACTAGCTATAATGGCTAAGATTTTGCAATTGGTTTATTTGAATGTCTCATAAAAATAGCATTGTGTGTACTTTATTGCTGTGGAAATCGACTGCCAGGGCAGGAAGGAAATCTGGAGTAGTTATTCCTGGGCCTCCGTAAGTGATGAGCTCAGAACAGACGTCACTTGGTACTTCAGAAATATGGACACCAATGGTTGTTTTGTTGGGATAGCCCTGCATGAAAACCTATGAGCATCAAAACATATAGAGAGATATAAAGATACCTGCCACACACATAGCATAAATGAGCGTGAGTCAGGGACATATTGACTAATTGGGATGCTTTTAGCCATTCGCCTTGGAACTCCCACTATGTTACAGAAGAAGTGGTAATTTGAGGTCCAGGCTTCCTTAAAGGAATATTCATAACTGTATCAGTAGTAGGAAGATTGTGATTTGCTTAGTGATTCAGGTCACTGGATAGAGACAGTTGACTTACACCAGAAAAATATATAATCTGGATGCTCAGATACATGTTATAATAATTAATCAGTGCTGGTGTTTGATATAGGTAATCTTATAAATCTAAGAAATTGAAGCATACCCGCTTCCCGAACTAGGGAGGGGCAGGGACTCATTAGACCTGTCACCGAATTACGCAAAAACCACAGTATAAATGGAACAATAATGATTAACTCCACAGGTAGTAAATATATAAAAAGAAAAAGCAAAACTGAAGACTGCTAATGTATGAAAGTATTTTATTTCTTTAACAAGAGGGAGTACATGGAAAACCATCTTATTAATATGCTATTGGCAAGTTGGGAGATAACAGTTGCTTGCAATTTACCTGGAATGGTCAGAAAAAAACTGATTATTTTCCCAAACCCAGGACACATCTCAATGCCCTCCTTCCTTAAGGGTCAAACACACTCCGTGTGTGTATTTCATTAGCCTGCACCTTAGTGGATGAATGTATATGAATTGGAAACATAACAGTCAGTATCATTGTCTCTCATATCAGACATTAGAAAATGCATTTTGGGTGAGTGGAATGTCTAGAGTAATAACAGTTTGATCGATTGATTATGAGGATTTGATGTGAAGCATATGAAAACTTGTATTAGTCTCTGGAAAGAAGTTGTTGAGGTTAAAATGCATTTTCTTATATAAATGTCAATGTAGTAGGTGATTGAAGTCAAGCATATGATTTATGGTATAGCCACTGTACTTTTAAATATATTTCAACTATATAGCAAATGCCTTAGAAAATGCATCAAAGTAATGGTGGTGTAAGAAATATTCTGCTCCAAAACTGCATGGACTCTTGCTCTAGCATAGATAATAATGGAGCAATATGTGTATTTTTAGGGAAAAATTACACCTATAATCTAGACATTTTTCAAAACATAGCAGAATACATTTGCTGGTGAAATATATTTTTAAGAAAGTGATTAATTATTAAGGAACCACAGATGAGCCCTGAACTATGTGGTCTTGGTTTTCATCACTTGGAGGGAAAGGATGCATGTACCTATTATTATCATAATAATATTGTATGTGTGCACATATGTGTAAGAATAGAAAAGCTGCATTAAAGTGTTAACTAGTGGATATTTTTATCAGTTTAAGACAACCATCACATCAATCTGTATAATCAAAGGGTAGTTTTCAGGAGCTAGGGTTAGCCATCCCAATCCTTGCCATAGACAAAAATTGTGGAGGACTGTGATCAGTCTTGCTGTTTGAAAAATCTTCTGCAAAGACTCTATAGTATCTGTAACACAATGTTGGCAAATGTCTAGGCCATGTAATAGATTTTGTTAAAATCTATTAATAACTCAGATATTAGGTCCAGATGACATGGTAGTTTATTGATTGAGATGTTACTGATGCAGTTTCTGAGTTTTCCAAGGACAAGGGCACCCAGGGTTGCTTAGAATAGACCAGATCCACAAGAATCACTTTGGTCACTGAAGCCCATAATGCCAGAATATCCTTGGCAAGAGACAAGGTTGCTAATGGAGACCCATTCCCATTTAGGTTTCTACAACTGTGCAGATTGCTGAACTAAGAAATATGAAGTAGCTTATTTTATACTAGAAATAGATTATTAAGGTAGGGTGGAAGATTTCACTTAAACTCTCAATATTTAATGTACATTCAATAAAGTTTTGATTACAGTCTAAGTGTTTTGATACATATGGAAAACATGCTCCCACTCACCAAAAATTATTTAGTTTTGTTTGATTTATTATCCAACATTAATTAACAGAATGAGTGAAACCTCTCAGTGTCTATAACTATACATTAGATTGTCTTTGTACTGTGACTTTTGTGGGTACCTTTTTAGAGTGTTCAGAAATTTGAAGATTGTCTGAACAAGTGGCCAGAAAAAAGGGGACTCAGGAAAAAATCAGAAGCTTAGGTGTGGAAACACATGGTTGTTGTTGAGGAAGGGAAAGCAAGAACAAGGAACATTAGTTATTTGGAAAGAAATGAGGAAAAATACTAAAGGGAGCGATCGGGTACCATTGTGAATATTTTAGGTTCTTCTAATATTCTTCACAATGGTCTTTAAAACAGGGTCAGTAGGATCAGGATTTCCATCAAGTTTGACTGGTGTGTTGGATACTTATTTTGCCACATCTCATCCTTTCTACCTAACCTGTACTCCAGCTATTGCGGAGGCAAGCAGATTCATGCTGATGTATACTAATAGCACTTTGCCTCACCAAAATCACTCCTTTCTTTCCTTCTTTCCTTTTCTCTCTCTCTCTCTCTCTCCCTCTCTCTCTCTCTTTCTCTTTCTCATCCTGGGCTTTTACAGTTCTCTAACACAGAAACCTGTGTGAACCTACTTCACACTCAGATGTGCTTTGTTGAAAGCTCAAAACATTGAACAGCTTAATGAGGCAACTCTTACACAATGGGGGATAACAACTGATGATTAACACTTCCCTTTTTTGTTCTTTTTGGGGTCAAATCTCCCGAGAAGGTCCCAGTTGTTCTGAGTACTGTTTTCCAAAATGGAGAACAACTCTAGAACTCCTTTTCTTGCATTTCCTCCTTCACTGCTTTAAGGTATAGACATGTAAACAGCTTTAAGGTATAATTACATACTTAAAGAACACAATTCAATGTTTCTTGTTTCATTTACAGTGTTGTGCAACCCTTGCCATAATCTAATTTTGTAATATTTTCATCCCCCTTAAAAAACAAAACAAAACCAAGCAAAACAAAAAATAACGCTGATATCCATTAGCTGTCACTTATTTTTTGCCCCTTAGCTATCTAAGCAATCCAGTCTACTTTCTGTCTCTATTCTGGATACTTTGCCTGTTCTGGACACTTCATGTAAATGGGATCATACAATATGTGATCTTTTTCTAACTGGCTTCTCTCACTGAGCATGTTTTCAGAATCAGCTGTGCTATTGCACATATTGGTTCTTTTTCTTTTTTTAATTGGCAAATACAATTCCATTGTATGGGTATATCACATTATATTTATCCATTCATCAGTTGATGGACATTTTGATTGTTTCAGCTTTTTGGTTATTATTAATAAAACTATTGTGAACATTCTTTCTGTGTATAAGTTTTTGTATGGATGTATCTTTCTATTTCTCTTGGATATATATGATGAAGTAAAACTACATTTGATGGAATTAAATGAGCAAGGAAGACTTTATTCAAAACTATTGCAAAAGGGGAGAGATTCAACTTAACAAAAGGCAAGAGCTGAAAGAAAAGGCAAGAGGATTTTCAAATGGGGTGAGCTAATGGAAAACTACTCGAGGACATTGTGGGGTGGTTGGTCAATGTAATTAGGCCATCTTTGTTTGATATTGTCTCTTATGAAAGTAAGTCTCCTACTTTCCCACAGGGACCTGGATATGGGAAACTATCTTCTTAGATTATTACATTTCAAAGGAATGGCGCCCAGGCTTTTGAGAAGGACATTCCAGGTTCTAAACCTGTCAAGCTGTTGGTAAAAGATTTACATCTCAAAAGGACAGTGAAAATAATTTGTAATTACAAGTTTTCTAGAGTAAATGCTCTAAGAAAAGGGAGGTCAGTGGCTTATAGTCAGCAAGAAACTGTCTAAAGTTTAGTCAAGCTGAGGGGAATTTTAAGGCTATCTATGTCATAAACCTAAGAGTGGAATTGCTGAGTCATATGATAACTCTAGGTTTGACTTTTTAAGGAGCAAACTACTTTCTTAAGCAGTTGTATCACTTTACATTACCACCAATAGTGTACAAGGAATACAAATTTCTCTATATCCTCACCAACAGTTATAATCCTTTTTTTATTATAAGAGCCATCCTAGTGGGTATTATGTGATATCTCATCATTATTTTGATTTGGAATTTCTTAAATACTAATAATAATGTTTTCATATGCTAATGGTCATTTATTAATCTTCTTTCAACAAATATCCATTCATATATTTTGTATATTTCTAAATTGAATTATTTTGATTTTTCATTGAGTTTTTTCTGTTTTATTATTCATTTTTAAGTGTTCATGTATGAGTTAATTCTATTAACTTATATTCTGGATAATGCAGATGACAGGTGAAAATAATAGATCCTTTCACATCAACATTTCATTTTGTACTATGTAGATACTAAAAAGGATGAAATGGAATTGCAAAGAATTATTTGTTTTCCATATCTAAATAGTGGTATAAATTTTTGTACTATAATTATATCAAATGAAATGAGAGGAGTTATAATATTTTATTAAAATTCAAACCTTTTTTTTTTCTTAATTAAAAATGCTTTGTAGAAAGTGTCTGCTGTTCTGTTCTGGGACTAAGGATTTGTTTTTTCTTCTTCACCTTTACCCCAACTTACGTGTGTTATCCGTAATATCTTTACCTAGGACCTAGAGCCCAGTCCTCATAGAACTTTTGAAATGATGGTAAGGTGCCTTTGGTTTCAGTTTCACATTCATCACTACTGTCAGATTGCTCCAGCCTCTATAGGCTCTAGTAGGCCCACTCCTTCCTCTGCCTGTTCAGGCTGCTAAACCAGTATCCTGACCTTCTGCTTGGCCAGCCCGGTGGAGAGGAAATTGAACTCAAGGCAAGTGTGTTAGACAGAAGCACTGAGGGAATAAATAGGGCAGCCTCTTGAGTAAATAATTTAATTATAGAATGGTGGATAGTATTGAAAGACAAAGTTATTTTTTTCTAACTTTTTTTCTTTAATATGGGGACATTTTCATTATAAGGTTTTAAAATCTCAATAGGACACAGACATCATCAGAAAACAATATACATTGCATAAGGAGTGTTTATTTTATTGAATTAACAAAAATGTAAGAGTTTTTTTGTTTGTTTGTTTTTGTTTTTTTAATAGCTTTTTTCCTGCCTCCCATGTGGCTTTACAATTTCCTCTGGATAAGAGCTGTGAAAAAAAAAAATTTTAACTTCAGATAGTTTTCCACAACTTTTTATATTCCACAACTATATTATAGTTTATATTTTGAACTGTTGGACAGCCAATCTCCAGGATCTCTTTGCCTCCATGCTGCAAACATTGGGGGAAATCTATTGACTAGTGTCCCAGCAGAGGCACCCCATTCAGGGAAACTTACAGAGAGATAAGTAAGCACCAAGATATGCCTCATAGATGATTTGTGGGATAAAATAAAGCTAATAGAATCTTTTACATGGTAAGACAATAAAAGAGGAGGTTATTTTCTCTAAAATACATGATATAATAATACAATAAACTTTTTCTATGATAATAGGTAATGGCAAAAATATACTCCTAGCTGGTATGTGACGAGCCAGCCGTCACAAATCGATCAGTACCTGACAAGGGGAGTGGGAATGAAAAAGAGACACTCACACAAATGATGATGCGGCCGGTCTTCAGTGATCCTGAAGCACCGTCTTTATTCACTACCACTGTTTATATACCCTTTGAGTATGTGCAGTTTAACAATCACAAGTGTGCATTACCTCACAGAAAGTAAATTTTTAACTTCTACCCAGAAACTTACAAAATCACTAAAGAACTCCCCAAAAGCAATTATCCCATGACAACGTCCATCCATTATCCTGATAGCCATCAGTGATCTGTGTCCGAGAAACTGGCCGTTCCCACCACATACCTCAGCAGTGTGCAAGCACCCTCCAGGTGCAGGCAAGACAATGCCTCAGGAGCAGAAACAAGTTAATCATAAACTGAGCCAGTTCTCAAGGCTCCAAAGCATCAAGAAATCATGGCTCCCCACATCTCCCCCTTTTTTATTTAATTGAAGCAAAATCTAAACAGCAGAAAAAGCAAGGCAACGGCGCCTGTCTTAGGCGTCCCAGGACATCCTTATCAACTTGCCTGTCTCTGGCGCCTGTATTGTATAATACAAGCCCTGTCTTAGGTGTTGAAAGGCTCCTCAGGACTTACCCGTCTTTGGCTAACCCGTCCCTTCAAAGCTCAAGGGGGAGAAGGGTTTAAGGCTTTGTCTTAAGTTCCAAGTGATGAATGTCAGCACGCAAATCCAACATTCCATTGATGAAAGCTCTAATGAGGATAGGGAGTAGGCACAGAATCACACAGACACAGATGCCCAATGTAAGAAATACTAAAACAGAATGAAGGAGACCTGGCATAGAAGGCATAACATTTCTGAGAACATCAACAAATTCAGAAGCAGCTTGGGCAGCATCAAATTTCAAGGGCTCAGCTTCTTTCATATTTTTGAATTTTATCATGAAGCTGAAACATATCTAAAGACACATTAGCATCATGTCAAATTCCTTGAAGATGTAAACGAACCCGATTCCAATCATATTGACTATTATTATACCTTTTAGAAGTAACACATATCCAATGATATTCTGAATGACATTCTAAATAAGATTTAACTCTTATACTCTGAATCACATCTCTCATATACTGAACTCCTACAAAATGTACATTAATATTTCCAATCAAAAGTGTATAAGGGGAAGGAACACAAGCAAATACATTAACAGATTTCTTAGACCAGTCTCTAGTCCCGTCTTGTAAATCAGTCACCTGACTGCAGGGAGTGCCTGATTTACAAAACTTTCCAAATGTTGTTTTATGTGTCCATCAGAAGGCAATCCTAGGGCGTGAGTGTCATTGACATAGACTGGAATCTCAGGACCATCCCATACAGCAGGGTGGAGGATTGGTGGATCAGGTACATAGGCCCAATACGTCTGGTCTTCTTCTGCATTGCTGAGGGTCATCAGTGTCATCAGCAGGTAGAGGGTCCACATGTCGCACCAATCGTTCTGGCAGCCACCGAGGGCCCTCTGCATCCTGTGGAAAAACACAAACATGTCCTCGGCCCCATATGAGGACTGGATCTGGGCCTTGCCAAGAGCCTGTAAATGGGTCTTTCCATTTGACCAAAGCCTGAGTGGCAGCAGACGGATGCCAAAAGCGCTCTGCAGCACTCTTACCATGGGCATCCAAGGTCAAAAAATTTTGAATAAAGAGAGAATGAGACAGGTAATTATGGGGCGTCAGGGGATACAACTCCCCCTTTTTTATTTTTTGTAAATTGACTTTTAATGTGCCATGAGTGCGTTCAACAATCTCTTGAAAACTTTTCCCATTTATTTTAAGCTGTAAAACTGGCCTATCTCTTTTTATTTCCTGAACCCAATAAGCATCAGAAGAACCAAATCCTTGGTCTCCACGTTTTTGATTTTGTCTATTTTTTTCTATTTTTATACGAGGCAAAATGATTAGCTGAGCAATGCGAGTTACAGCAGGTATGGCTGAAATGTTTAAAGGTGAATGGGTCATAATTTTAATTTCTCCAGTAAAGTCCTCATCAATAACTCCCGGGGAAACATGAATCCCTTTCATAGTAGTGCTACTTCTTTCTAATAATAAACCTACAGTTTTTGGTGGTAATGGCCCAAAGATCTCTGTGGGCAAAGCTTGTATTTCCATTTCAGGAGTTAATACGATGTCGGTGGTGGAACACAAGTCCAATCCTGCGCTGCCTGCGGTGGCCCTGAATAAATCTGTGATGTGTTTCCTTTCAGGGACTCGTTCTCTCTCTGACCCTGCATTTGTTCCTGAACCTGCAGTGCCCCATAACATTGTTGATTCGGGGCCTGGGGCTGGCCCCTCACCCAGTTTCCCTGAATCGGTTTTCCATCCTTATCTGTCTTAGATTTACACTCATTGGCCCAATGCTTTCCTCTCCTACATTTAGGGCATATATCTGGCGGCTTTTTTGTGGGAGCTGCTGAATTCTCGGGCTCAGCTTTGTGAGGGCATTGAGCCGCTCGATGTCCCAATTTTCCACAAGTAAAACAAGCCCAGAACGACTCCCTGCATGGAGTTTTGCTTGTTGATACATTACTTCTTTTATAGATTTTCCTTGTAAAGCTGCAGCTAGGGCTATACCTTGAGAAAAAGACGGTCCCACATCTGAGAACAAACGGATAAAATCAGATAAAGTTCCTTTCTTTCTGAATGGTCTAATAATCGCCTGGCAGGCAGAATTAGCATTTTCATAAGCAAGCTGTGTTATAAAAGATTGAGTAGCTACTGATGACCCAAAAGTCCGTCCTGCAGCAGTGCTAAGGCGAGACACAAATTCCTGGAAAGGCTCATCTGCGCCTTGTCTTATTTGAGAAACATGTTCTTCCTTACGGGAGGTATCAGGCAGCATTCGCCAAGCATCTTTAGCTGCTGTGGCAGTTTGGCCATAAGCGCCTGGCGCAAATCCCATTTGATTTCTTAGGTCAGCATACATGCCTTCTCCTGCTAGCATATCAAAAGTAATAGGGATCTGTCTTAAGGCATTCTCATTGGCCTTCTTTTTACAATTTTCATAAAATTCTGATTTCCATAAGAGATAATCGCCTCCGGAAAGGCAAGCATGAGCAATTTTCTTCCAGTCCTCTGGAGGAGTAGCCTCACTGGACAAAGCATCTAAAATTGCCATGGTAAAAGGGGCAATAGGACCGTACTGTGCGCAAGCTTCCTTTAATTCCTTTACTTGCTTCCACTGAAAAGGTCTCCATTCTCTAAATACATTTCCTGCCTGATCAGTTCTTTCAATAAGAGAATATACTCCAAATTTTTCCCTAGACTCCCCCTGCTTGCGGGCCTCTTCACAAGCCATTTGGAGAGGGGAGCGCACAACAGAATCTGAACCTGGCTTAACATAACCTGGCGGAGGCTTAGTAAACATGTCCCAAATCGGTGGCTGCGGTGGTGGCAGCGGAGGGTCCCACATACGAGGTCCCTGGTATGTGATGATGAGACTGAGGGAAAAGTTATCAAAGTTGTGAGATCATGGCAACTGTATTGCAATAAACGAGTAATTAGGTCTCATGACAAACAGCAGGATGTTATTTCTGTCCAAAATTTCTTTGTTTCCACACAGCTTGAGATTTTAAAAGACCATCCTAACTATAGCACAACAAAGTGTCTATTAAAAAATTGCAATTTAATCTTCTATAGACAATCTTTGCCCTAAAACTAATAATGACCAACATTCTTTTTTTTTTTACCACCTACTGTGTCAGGGAGACACAATGTATGTATTCTATGTAATTATTTCAATAACCTTTTAAGTAGTATATTTTTCAATCTTACTATTCTGAGAATAAAGGTTTAAGGAAGAGGAGAAACTTTCCCAAGGTTATTGTTCCTCTCTTTAATGGATTAATAAATATTGACACTATGATTTGCACCCAGAACTCATAGGCTTCAGTGCCTTAGTTCTCAACCATCTCCTGGCACACATAGTCTACATCCAGTCATGGAGACTATTCTTTCTTCTGTGTATGTGACAACCTTCTTTTTCCTTCCAATTTTCAATTTGCTTTGCCCTAAATCCAGGCTTGATTCCTCACCCCATTCCACTAATCCTGATAGAATTCTCCACATATCCTTGAAATCTATCATGTCAATGTCTTAGAATTTTCTATTATTTTCTATTATGTCAACGTCTCAGGATTTTCTCTCATGTATTAGATTGATAGACACCACAGTGTCATAGCTTAGAGCAGATACCAGCTAATTGCAGCCAATGAGCCAAATCTAGAAAACTGCTTGTTTTTATGAATAAAGTTTTATTCAACAGTCATGACCATTTATTGATGTTTTTTCTAATGCAACTTCCACATTACAACAGCCAGGTTTAGTCATCACAGAGACCATATGGCTCACAAAACCAAAAATATTTACTATCTGGCTCTTTACAGAAAAAGTTAGCTACTCAAAGTCTAGTCTGCAATATGACTAGCTGTTTTTTTACTATCAGTGAGGATATAAAAACTGAGGGTAAACATTTCAGAAACTCATGTTGCCAATTTGACAGATTAATAGTATGTCTTTGGATCTAATAATAACAAAAAAAATGGGACTGTTTGTTTGTACTTCATTTATAAATTGCATTTTATTGCTAATAAATTTATTGTGTTTTACAGAACTATCAGAATGAAATAAAGACAAAGAAAAGACTTGTTTATCACACAGTGTAGGAAAGCACTAGAGTAGAGTTCATTCCCGGGCTATAGACCTGGACTTTCCAATGAAGTTAATATTCTTTCAATTTTGTTTTCTTTTCTGAACTACTTTATCTAATTCATTCCCATATTAGTTCAATTTTTTTCAGAGACAGACCCAGTGGAGCAAGAGAAATTTAGCTGATTAGATTTATATATAGCTATGAAGAAATGTGCTTATTATTATCAATAGGATTTTAAGTGTTTTTTTTTTTTGTTTGTTTTTTGTATGATGTTAGTTGTTAGTGAATGTCTTCCATATGTAGCTGTATCTTATCAAAAATGTTAAATTTAGTTGTCATTTAAAACCCCTAAGTTACGTAGGGTAACATTTAGCGCAATTTCAATTTTCTTCCATCACTCCTTCTATTAAATTGCTCCAACTGTAATATTGCTACATTGTACTTTATGTAAGGAGCAAAATTACAGCATTCAAAATAAGTATTTGCTCTGCTTTATCCTCTTTATTTATTTATTTATTAATTTAAGAATACAACATTTTGAAACGTACTCAAATAGATACAATTTGCAAATGTTTTCTTTTCAGCAGGATTCTAACAGTATTTTGGCTTCTAACATTGCAGCTCTTCCTACTGAAATTTAGAGTCCAGCCTATGTACAGTGTTTGGTAGAAAGATGCTTAACACTTGCTTCTAAGTGTGATGAGTGCAATTGCCCAATTTGCAGGAAACAGCCAAAGATCATAACATATATATCATTTAAAAGTAGATATTTTATTATTATAAAGTGTTCCATATATGGTCCCATTTGATTTCAGGATATTAAATCCCATTCCACACAAAAGAGGCAGAGGCAATGGTTGACTTGTGCAGTTGCACAACTAGTGAAGGACCTGGAACTTGAATCTCTGTTTTCTGAACTTAGTCTTCTGTTTCTCTTACATTCAACTTTACTCTGTTGTCTTATAGCCTATGCCCTTACCATAAAACTACTTGCCTGGTTTTGTTTACTATATATTCACTCAAAGAATCTGTATCAAATTCCTCCGATATCAGCATGGTAAATCCAAATTCTTTCAAATATTCACTGTTCATGAATATTCATTAATTGAAAACCACTACCAAAACACGCTGGGTATTATTAGGCTCTGAACCATAAAGAGGAGAGAGAATTCAGATGCATGTGGGAAACTGAACTTCTGAAAATGTTGCAAGTAATTGGCATACCTTAGTGCCACCCTCCAGGTTTATCTGTATATAACTCCACCTATCCAGAATGATCACATTCCCATAAATGAAGCATCCTAAAATTGTAGAAAAAAATGTCAGGTATTGGTGGGTGGGTTATAACTCTGCAAGAAATGCAATAGCCCTAGAGAAAATTTTTGATATGGAAAACAGCTCAGATTTATCCCAATGCCTGTCACAATTAGCTATTTTACTAAATGGGACTATTAATCTCAATATTTCCAGGATAATTGTTTATGGCTCGCTGATAAATAGCAAGGCACCATCTGCACATAAAATCTCTTTATATTCCCTTCCTCTTATTTTTGTATCTTGATGCTAATGCTACTCTTAAGGCCATTTATTTATTAGTAGACAGATAGATGCTCCTTATTGAGCTTCGGTTGAATTCGCACAAACCAAACACATTTCCTAATTTTACCTTTTGTGTGGAACTTTTCTGCTTTGTAAATTAGCAATGAGCAGGATCTGTGTAACCAGTTCACTTAAGGTAGCAAGTTTAGTTCATCTTGTACTGGCTTTATATCTATAGTGTAGATAGTAGAGATAGTACAGTTAAATGATTTGGGTGGCAGAATACTAAAGATGTTTTTACCAGTAACTTGTTGGTAAATAGTAAATTGTATAGTATGTTTAAATAATTGTGAAATGTGTGACACTGACAGAGAAAAGAAAATTCATGTAGGTAAAGACCTGTATTCATATAACACATATGAGCAAATGGGAAATTTAACCATTGTGAAATCTTATCAAAATTACTCTAGTGTATTCATAACTATATGTGCTTAATTCTTATTATGTAAGAGGAATAATATATTTTTTTTAACATGGAGCTCAAATGAGTCAACATAATTCATATCCTTTGGTGGGGCAATGATTTTCAACGTAAGGTGGAGGGTGACATGTGTCATAATAAATCTTGTACATATTTGCTATACTTTCTTTATTTCCATTTCACAGAAAATGTGCAGATCCGTTGATTGACTTGTTAAGTGTATTTTTTTGAAATCTGTAGTGACTTATTACCTGTTTGAAAATTACTGTTTCACAGATTTATAAAATGATAGATAATAGTTCTCAACCATTCATAATCCCCATTTCTTCCCTTTTTTTTGTATATGGCTATTTAGTAAGTGGAACAGCTGGGCATTATCTTCATAGACTGTTTCTTTTCATGTACCATTAGACTTCAACATCATTCATGTATTAATTCATTAATTAATTTTTAGGACTATCCTGAGTATATTTTGTACAATGTATCTTGATATGCAGATTTCCCTCTCTGTAAAAATTTTCCAATACTGTGTGCTTTAGATATAATAACATCTATTTTACAGATGAGAAAGACCAGAAATCTAAAATCAGTAGTCCAAAGACACATATCTAGTAAATAATAAATAACGAATCAGAAAATTAATCTTCTAGAATTAAGATGAGGGTTCTTTCAATTCTCTCTAGTTTCTTATAAAACAAATGTTATGAACTTATTCAGATGTTTATGTCATCTCTAGAGAAGGGCAGAGAAGCATTAAAAGTGAATGCTTATACTTATAAAATATGGAGAAGAGATAGAAAAAGGAAATAATATGTCTTGAATACTTTTATTTTCAGGTTTTTTATATTTGTATTTTTTCTAAATATAGTCTATAAATAGCACTGTAGATTACATGCATTTAACTATTAAGTCAGATTAAGTAATTCTTTCAAGATCACATACTTTATAAATGAGACAGCTGCAACCCCATGTTTTCTGTTTTTTTAAGCTAAGGTTCATATCCAGTATTTGACATTTCTCAACTTTGGAAGGCAGCAGTATCAACTGCAGACCCAGGTAAAGCTCAGATTCCAGAGCAGTGACATCAGCGTAATGGTGGAACAGTTTGCTCCAAGCTCACATCGCCCCACAGAAACACACGTATATACCGGGGGTTCCAGAAAAAGGTATACACTTGACTTGTATTCATCTTTTGTTATCAGTATATTTTGAGTATTACAATTTTAATATAGGTTTTTTCCTTTCTTAAATTATGTATACACTTTTTGGCACCCACTGTATATGTGTTTGTGTGTATATACTACATCCAAGTTCTCATTGTTTTCTTAACTGCAGCAAGAATAAGAGCTTTATTCCAGTAAGTGCATCAGGAACTACGCTAAGTGTTTTAAAATCCATTATCTCATATAATCTTCATAGCATTCCTGTAATTTAGATATCACAATTACATTCATTGTTATATTTACAGGACAGAAACTTTGTCACGGAGCCCAGGAGATTCAGAGCTGGATTCTTAACTCCCATTGCTCTGACTGGACCCTATTCTCCATGCCACTCGTCCCTAAGCTGTCGCAGTTCCCCTGGTCAGAGAGGGTGTGCATGCCTTACTCCCCAGTTATTCACATTGGCTCTATCAGCTTCAAGGCCCAATTCAAATGCCACTTCCAATTTGATTGTCTGAATTGTCATTAATTTTTTTCCCTCTTCCATGTTTTCATACTTTTATATTTGTTGTAGAGCAACCTTTGCATTTTTTGTTGTGCTATTGTCAGGCATGTGGAGGCCTGCTGTCATAATGCTAAGCATGTTCTTATCCTCATTAATCTGGCCCCCAACTGCATTTATTAAAAATCTGTGAAATGGTTCTCTTAAGAATCTGAAGGGAGAATATGAAATAAAATAACATACATAAAATAAGAAACCCGAACATATCAGTGATATTTTCTTTGTAAAAATCAATCAATCAATCAATCAATCAATCAGTCAGTCAATCAATCAAAAATGCATGCGATGAAATATCAGAAATTAAGGAGAGTAGTGAGAGGGAATTGTCCAATTCTACTTCTCATAGCCTTAGCGGAATCCCAGGGAGGCAAAAAGACAATTTGCAAGTGAAATCGTTAATAAACCAAACCCAATTTTGTAATCACTTTCCTGAGTTGGTAAGATACAAGTTCATGAGGGAACATGGACCATTCTCTAGGAGGCACCAGAGCATACCGGAGCTCCTGGCACTCTGTCCTCCGGCTTATCTCCTCCTGTTTAAATAGCTCCTAGAATCAGGAAAGGGAGTTTATACAAGAAGGAAGGAAAGGGGGAAGGGAGGAAGGGAAGAAAGGAAGAAAAAAAGCAGACGGAACGTTTGGAATATAAAGAACAACATAAGAGAGAGTGAGTTATATTTTTAAAAATATTTCTTCTTTCTTACCATCATTCTTTTTTGTACCTATTGAATTCTAGCAAATCATGCAGTATGTTACAAAGTTACGGTGGTTATCCAAATACATAAAACCTCATTTTTCTACACGCGTAAACAAGTCTAGACAAGTATTTTCCAAAATGTGTTGAGTGGAACACTAATCCCAAGTAATATGCATTGAAAAAAAAGTTATTTCTAAGGCAAATTCATAAAATATGTCACTTTATATTCTACATGGACACTTAGATGAAGGATATTAAATATTTTAATAATTCCAGCAATAAGGCACTTGTTTAATTCTGGTTGATCATGAATTTCTCAAACTAATTTGACCAATTTACCCATCACCTTACACTTCTTTACATTTGAAAAGCACCTTCTGTAAAATACTGTCTTAAATCCACAGGTGCTGCAAGGTCCACAAAGGAGAGCCTAGCCCAGAAAAATTTAGGTGAGTTTTATTAATCTTTGGAAAATTTTTCTGTGAGTAATAAATATTTAGAAGACACCTCAAATAAAATGGCTCTGAAAATCCAAATTTTTATTTTATCCTTAGTATTTAGAGTTGTACTACCAGACAATAAATTAAACACAAATATCTCTCATTTCAGTGTCCAGATAAATTATCTGGCCTTCTGTTACCCTTGGAAAATGCCACCCTGGAGAAAAAGAACTATGTAATGATTTTAAATACCATTTACCTCCACCACTACCTACAGAAGATTGCATTGTCAGGGTCCATATGATTGGTTAAAGATTGTATGTTAACTAGCTAATTCTTTTATGTGTGAGTAATGAGTACTGGGGTTGGACCTCTGCTCAAGAATTACTTCCACTGACTAGTGTTCTATAGAAACTAGAACATTATAGAAAGGGGCGGGGGCAAGTGGTTAGAAAGAGTGATGTTGGACATTCTTTTTTGTCTACCTTAGTGTCACTCTCATGTGGGTTTTGATGCTAAGGATGTGAAATTATAATCAGTCATGTGCCAATGTTACCTAAGGAAAAATATCCATTCCCATCTTTAGGAAAATGTCTTTATTAGTGTGTTAGAAACTTCATACAGATAGATTGTTTGCATTACAGTAAAGATGTAGCTTTTTTTCCCTACTTCGCTAAAATACCAGTATTAAGTGTTGGACTTTATTAAAGACCTTATCAGCATTTAATTTTCTGATATATTTGATTTATTGAATGTCCCTGCATTTCTAGGATAAACCTACTTAATCACGGTGTAGCATGTAGCAGTTACTTTGTGGAATTCAAATCCCTGCTATTGCATTATGTATTTTGTGCATGTATATCCATAAAAAATACTGGTTATAAGTCAGTTTTGTTCCCCATTAAGTACATGCTAGTTGTACAATATGCATAGAAATGATTTTCCTTCCTTTTAAAATCTGAAAAAGTTCTTCATTGTGGATAATTTACTGATAAAAATATCTTCACCCAGATTTATTTTGGGACATCACATTGTAATAATTTATTAACTTTCATTTGGATATTGATAAGTTGTATTATTCTGTTCTTGTCCAGTTAGTGTTGTTTGTTTGTGTATTTTTAAAAGTTTATTTAATTGAGATTTTTCCAAAATAAGCAGATATGTACAATATCCATATATATGTTAATCTGTTTTTGATGTCCTTGTTTATATTCTTGATTTATTTTTATATCTTTTTTGATTAGACTTTCCAAATTTGCATGTGTATTTATTGTCATTTTAAAAAGAACTACGTCTAGTATATATAATGTTATGTCTAGCTTTTTTTCTCATTCCAAGTTTATTAGCACTGATTTTTACTTTCTTACTACCTTTTCTTAGGGTTTAATTATGCTATTTCATTATTCCTAAAAGTAAATGTATAACTCTTTTTATTCATATAATGATACATGAATTCAAACTTATGTTTGCTGATAAATGCATCTTGAATATATACTACAGATTTTCATATATATTATTTTCATCTTACTAGTAAATAAATATCTCATCTTACTAGTTAATAAATATTTGTGTATTTCTTCTATGACCCAAGAATTATATGATATTATTTCTTAACTTAAAAATTACTTTTCTTATTACAACTTGAATATGTTATCAATATCAATAAGCTTTTTGAAGTAATTCTTACAGTGATATATTAATTTGTCACTGTAATTCTTGTTTTTTTATGTATACATATACAAATATACAAGTGAATAATGTAATATATGCCTGATTAATATAAAATATAAAGGTAGGTTGATCTATCCATCAAACTTTAACTTTTTATGATCAAACTTTCTACATCACTTGGTTTAAGAAAACTTTTATAGATTATCAAAGTGTTGAGTATTTTTAAAGAATATTTTAATTTTTTAAATTACAGTTAGTATACAATAGTGTGTTAGTTCCAGGTGTGCAGCATAGTGATTAGACATTTATATACCTTATGAAGTAATCACCTTGATAAGTCTAGTACCCATTTTACACCATATGTAGTTATTACAATGTTATCAACTGTATCCCCTGTGCTATACTTTACATCCTCATGACTATTTTGTAACTACCAATTTGTATTTTTTCAATCCTTTCACTTTTTCACTGAGTCCCCAACCCACTCCCATCTGGCAACCATCAAAATGTTCTCTGTGTCTTTGAGTTTGTTTCTATTTTGTCTTTTAAATTCCACAAATAAGTGAAATCATATGATATTCATCTTTGTCTTTCACTTAGAATAATACCCTCTAGGTCCATTCATATTGGTACAGATTGCAAGATATCATTCTTTTAATGGCCGAGTAGTGTTCCATTGTATATGTATACCACTTCTTTATGCATTCATCTATTGATGGACACTTAGGTGTTATCCATATCTTAGCTATTGTAAAAAACACTGCAATAAACATTTGGATGCACATGCGTTTTTTTTTTTTTTTTCAAATTAGTGTATTGGATTTCTTAGGATAAATACACAGAAGTGGAATTTTGTTTTAAAGTCTATTTTGTATGGTATAATTATCGCTGCTCCAGTTTTTTCTTTTCTTTTTTTTTCATTTTCTTGAAATATCTTTCTCCATCCTTCTACTTTCAGTCTGTGTCTTTTGATCTGAAGTGACTCTCTTGTAGGCATATGTAAGGGTCTTCTTTTCTTATCCATTCACACACCTGTGTCTTTTGATTGGATCATTTAATCCATTTACATTTAAAGTAATTGTTGATAGATATATAGTTATTGCCATTTTATTATTCCTTTTAAAATCTTTTTTTCTTCTTCTTAGAGAAATCCCTTTAACATTTTCTGTAATACTGATTTGGTGGTGATGGACTCTTTAGCTTTATCTTGTCAGGGAAGCTCTCTATTTG
The DNA here is from genome assembly GCF_004115265.2 of Rhinolophus ferrumequinum. Lineage (NCBI taxonomy): Eukaryota > Metazoa > Chordata > Mammalia > Chiroptera > Rhinolophidae > Rhinolophus > Rhinolophus ferrumequinum. The sequence goes on along the minus strand of NC_046296.1, from coordinate 34,845,018 downwards.
TCCTTCAATTCTAAATGATAGCTCTGCTGGGTAGATTAATCTTAATTGTAGGTCCTTGCTTTTCATCACTTTGAGAATTTGTGCCAATCCCTACAAAGCTTCTGTTGAGCAATCAGCTGACAGTTTTATGGGAATCCACTTTTAGTTAACTAACTGCTTTTCTCTTGCTGCTTTTAAGATCCTCTCTTGTTTTAATCTTTGGCATTTAATTATGATATGTCTTGGTGTATGCCTCTTTGGATTCTTCTAGTTTGGTTTTGAATACCTATTTCCTTTTCCAGGTTCGGGAAGATTTTTCATCATGACTTCTTCAAATACGTTTTCAATCCCTCTCTCTCTCTTCTCTTTCTGGTTCCCCTGTGATGTGAATATTGGTATACTTGATGTTGATCCAGAGGCCCCTGAAACTATCCTCATTGTGTGTGTGTGTGTGTGTGTGTGTGTGTTTTCTGCTACTTTCTCTTCCAAATTGCTGATTCGATCCTTTGCTACATATAATCTACTGTTGATTTCTCTCATGTATTCTTCAGTTCAGTTACTGTATTCTTCATTTCTGACTGGTTCTTTTTCTTTATATTTTCTACTCCATTTTTATGCTTCTTATTTCTTTGTTGAAGTTCTCATTGGGATCATTGAGCATCATGATAACCAGTGTTTTGAACTCTGCATCTGGTAGATTGATTGTCTTCATTTTGTTTAGTTCTTTTTCTGGAGCTTTGTTCCGTTCTTTCATTTGGGACATGTTTCTCTGTCTCCTCATTTTATCTGCTTCCCTATATTTGTTTGTATTTATTAGATAGAACTGCTACATCTCCTAGTCTTGGTAGAGTGGGCCTTATATAGTAGGTATGCTGTGGGGCCCAGTAGCTCAGTCACCATAGTCACCTGAATCAGGTGCTCCAGGTGTCTTTTGTGTGGCTCCTGTGTAACCTCCTGATGTATTTGAGCCTTGATTGCTGTTTGTATGTCAATGGGAGTGATTGGCCCTCAGAATGATTGGTCGTGAGGACTTGCTATGACTACAGTGGAGGAGCTGTGGTGCAGGGGCTGACCCTATGGAGCACAATTCACTTTAGCAGTGCTCTGCTGCCTGCCTAGTCTGCCCTTTGGGTGTGTCTTTTGCGGAGGTGGTTGCGGGGTGCTCTGGTGTGGTCTGAAGCTGGCCACCAGTTCTGCAGCTTCCTGGGTCATTTGGAAAGGGCTCTCTTGCAGGTCAAGATCAATAGCTGCCTATGTCCTGCCTGGGGCCACTTGGTATAAACTATACATTAATCTGCAGATGGTTGCCACTTGTGCTGGGCTTAGAGATGCCTGGGAGAAACTAAGCTATAAACCAAGGCCAGCTGCTGCTACTGCCAGTCTTGGGGCTGCATAGCAACAGGTATGAGGCACACCAAGGCCAAATGCTGCTTGTTTGGGGTTTGTGAACCTTCAAGAGTTTTTAGGAAAGCCATAGCATGAGCCAAGATAGGCCATTGGTATGTAAAAGTCACTGGAAGTGGCATGAGTGGGCTCACAAATTGGGTGGGGTCTCAGAATCACCAGGGCGGATGAAAGGTGTCAACTAAGTTGATGGACATTCAGACATGTCATTCAGACATGGTGCCTGCCTGCATGTGTAGGTTGGGTGGGGAATGGCTCAATAAAGCAACAATGGTTTTTGTTAGCACTTCTGTCTAGGAGAAAGCTATCCCTTCAACCCGATTCCTGAGCCCAGACAATTCCGTTCTTCCCCATATGTCCCTGCCACCTTTCCCTCTGCTGCCCCAGTGTTGGAGCTCAGAGCAGGTGAGTCCATCAGTGGGTAATTCTGTGCACAGGCCCTTTAATACGAATGTCTGGGACTCCAACAGCCCACCATCTCACCCAGACCCAATCTCCACTGGTTTTCACAGCCAGAAGCTATGGGGACTTCTCTTCCCAGAACTGGAAGCTGGGCTGGGAAGTCTGGTGTGGTATTGGGACCCTTTGCTCCGCAAGAGGGACCTCCACAGGTGAGACATCCTTCCCTATTTTTAACTGGACTGCTACATAATGGAGTGAGACCAGACCATTTGCATCTATACACCTCCCACCCACCTTGATGTGGCTTCTTCTGTATTTCCTTAGTTATAGGACTTTTGTCCAGCTATACTTCACTAGTTTTCAGTGATGGATGTTCTGTAGTTCAGTTGTAATGTTGATGTGGTCATTGGTGGAGGCGAGCATAGTGGTTTACTTACTCTGCCATCTTTGTTGGCTCCGTTGGATATTAAACTTTAATCCAAACATAAATGTTTTACCATTTCAGAGGTGATTTTAGTCAATTAACAGTTTAGGAGATAAACTTTTTTTCTGAAATTTGCATCACATTTTATATAATTTTTTTTTGCTTATTTATTTTGTATCCCTTTGTGCTAGCTCACCCTTTTTATTTCCCTAGATATCTGGTATTTATATATTATACCTTTTTCAATAATCTGTATTTCACTTAGAAATTTTTGACAAATTATTTTGTACATAGCTTCTCTTATTATTTCTGTATAAAATAGTATATGTTGGTTTGTTCACAATATAAATTGAGAAATGTACATTTATTTTTCTCCACATCTTACATTATAGTTATGTTTTCTATAATCTAAAATTTAAGAATCAAATTCTATAAATAAATATTGTCTTTAACAATGTTTTTTAATTTAATATTTATAATAGTTATATATAATGTTTATAATGTTAATAATCATATGTATGTGTGTATATATATAAAATGTATATACCTGTGTGTATGTGTATGCATGTGTATGCTTTCTATGACTCTTGTTTACAAAACATTGACCTGTTTTAATTTTTTAAATTATAATTATGAATATTGTACAATATTATATAAATGCATTGTGGTCAAATATAAATTAATGAATATTATGTTTGTTATATGTATTTATATTTCAATGTAATTAAATTACAATTATGACATACAATTATAATTTTAATAAATGTTTTTTAGTTTTTAATAGCTATTTTTAATTAAAAATCTGTATATTTCCCATCACAACATCACTGAGAATTTTCCGTGTCCATATATCTAATTAATTATTTGAGTTGCTACAAAGTATATTTCATGTGTGGAAAAGATGTAGCATATTTAATTTAATCAAGACCTATTAGGAGATATAAAGGATTTTAATGAACAATTTAGAAATATTACAAAATTGATATTCTTATATAGTTCTCCTGCATATGTGCAACTATTCTTTCCGGTAGAGTAGAACTAATGGGTTATAGGGTATGTACATTTTTAATTTTAATAAGGCTGGTAAATGGACCTTCCATGTGGCTTTGCCCTTTTATATGTCCGTTGGCATGTATCCAAATACCCGTATTTTCACATTTTGGGTAACTCGATAACAACGTTCTTTTAAAAAAATGTTTCATTCTAATATATAAATTCAGGAAAGAACGTGATTATAAATTACTTTCTAATTAGAAATACTTTTTGGTTCTTTTTACTATTCATCATGTTCCCAGTTCACTAGCCATTACCAACAAAGGTAAGCATTATCCTAATTTCTAAAAGCATACATTACTGTTTTTCTACTGTTCGTACTTTATTAAAATGGAATTCTGTATTAACTGTCTGTTTGCTTCTTTTGTTCAACCTTATGTTTTTGAAATACTATACACTGTCTGCGAAATTGTAGTTTATTCACTCCCACTGCTATATAATATGCCACTGTCTTACTATACCTTAATGTATCTACATTTGATTGGCTTTAAATCATTTCCAGTTTAAGACTTTTGTGATTAGTATTGCAATGACCATTCTACTACACACATTTTGGTGATACGTGTATACATTGCTGTTGAAAATATACTTAGGAATGCAATTGTTGTGTTGTAAGTTATGGATATTCTTAGTTGTAATAGACACTGTTAAACACTTTTCCAAAGTGTTGTGTGTTGTACAAATTGGCCACCCAACCAATCTCTTTATCTGTTTGACAACAGTTGGTATTTTCTGTCTTTAGTATCTGAGGCATTATTGTAAGTATGTAGTAACATCTAATAATGTCGATATATTTTTCCCTGATAACTAGTAAACATCTCCCTATTTCCCAAATGCCCAGCCACTGTGATAACCATTTATGTCTGTATCTATGAGTTCACCTTTTTTCAGATTTACAAGTGAGATCATATGGTGTTTGACTCACTGTCTGACTTATTTCACTTAGCATAATACCTTCAAGGTCCATTTGTGTCCATTTGTGTTGTCACAAAGTCAATTCATATATATATATATACACACACACACACATATATATATTCCATTGTATGTGTAATGTGTGTGTATAATTCCCTTATATATAATGTGTGTAATTCAATTATATGATAGATAATGTATATATAATCCAATTCTTGTTTTATTTTTTTTCCTTTCATCCATTGATGGGCTCTTAGGATGGATATTTCTATGTCTTAGCTATTGTAACTAATATTGTGATGAATATGGGGGTGAAGATAATCCTCAAAATAGTGATTTTATTTCCATCAAATATGTACAAAGAGGGATTACTGGGTCATGCAGTTCTAGTTTTAGTTTTCGAGAAACCTTCATACTGTTTCCCATAGTGGCTGTAAAAATTTACATTTTCACAAATAATGTAAAATGATTCTCTTTTCTCCACATCTTCACCAACATTTGTGATCTGTTTCTTTTTGATAATAGCCATTTTAACAAGTGTGAGGTAATAATCCCCTTCTGGTTTTGATTTGCATTTTTCTGAAGATTAGTGATATTGAGAGTCTTTTCATTTACTTGTTGGTCATTTGTATGTCTTTTTTGAAAAACATTTTTCAAGTTCTCTGCTCCTGTTTTAATTGGGTTGTTTGCTACTGATGTTGAGTTGTATGAGTTCTTTAATATTTTGGATATCATTCCGTATCTGATTATTACATTATCTCCTATTACATAAGTCGTCTTTTCATTTTGTTAAATGATGTTTTTCGTTTCCTACCTTCCACTAACCCTAAGATTAGTTCCTTCTTCTTTTTCCAGTTCCTTGCAGTATAAAGTTACATTGCTTATTTGAAGTTTTCTTTATTTTTAATGTAAGAATTTATCACCATAAACCTTCCTCTTAGCACTGCTTTCACTGCATGCCATAATGTGATATACTGTATTTCCATTTTTATTTGTTTCAAGAGTTTTTGATGTCCATTTTGAATTTTTTTCTTTGGCCCATTAATTTTTCAGGAATGTGCCATTTAATTCCCACATGTTTTGAATTTTCCAGTCTTCCTCCTGTTAATGATTTCTAGTTTCACATGATTATGGTCAGAAAAGATACTTGGTATGACTTCAATCTTCTTAAATTTTCTAAGGCTTATTTTATGACCTAACATATGATCTATCCTGGAGAACGTCCCTGTGCACCTGAGAAGAATGTGTGTTTTGTTGTTCTTCAATGTCATGTACTGTATATGTCTATTAGAATTATTTGATCTAAAGTATAGTTCAAGTCCAGTGTTTCCTTATTGACTTTCTGTCTGGATTATCTAGCCATTTTAGAAAGTGGAGTATTAAAGTCCCCTACTGTTATTCTATTCTTGTCTATTTCTACCTTTAGATCTAAAAGTATTTGCTTAATATATTTAGATGCTCTGATATTCGGTGAATATATATTTATAATTGTAGTTGACATAAGATTCAAATATTTTATTACTTTTTACTTATGATATTTAAAAGACAATAAGTTTATAATATAATAATGATTTTTTAAAAATATGGAGCTTAGGAAACTATTGACAAGTAATTTAATCTCTTTGATATCATCTGAATGCATCTGCTCCTGTCAAGTCTAAATGTCACTGCCTTAGTTTCAAGCTCTCAAAATATCCTTCCTGAATTATTGCCTATAACCATAATATAAAACTTACAGTCTTCATTTGTTTGCTTATATTTCTTTCTACAATTCAAATCCATTTATACAATTTCTTTGCTTAAATATTTAGTTTCCTTCCCTTGGCTTTGAGATAAAATAGAAATTCCTTAGCATAGCAGAGAGGTTTCAGGATCTAATTCATCTGTTTCTCTACTTTTTTCTTATTAGCTTCCTCCTTGAGAGCTATGCTTTAGCATGACAGATTGTTTTCAGTATCTCAAAGATAGCATGCATTTTCATGCCACATAAAAATTTGTTTAAATTGAAATTTTTCTGGTTTGTCTCCTTTTTTGATTTTTTCCTTCATCTAGATAATTACTTTTTTCTTTTCTTTTCTTTTCTTTTTTTTTTTTTTTTGAAGACTGGTTTAGCCATATAATTTACCATCCAATCCTGGGCAATTTGAGAGTGAAAAGAATAGAATTAATGATTATACTAGGACAAAAAGCATAAACCAGAAGTTTTCCAGGAAAATCAGAGGTATGATGACATTACTTTTATAGAAAAAATTTCATCACTTCTTTATGTTTATTCCTCACATTGTACCTTTGTCTTTTTTTTGTTTGTTTGTTTGTAATATGTTGTTCTGATTCTCTAATGGCTATAATATCGACCAATAAAATCTTAAATACATACTGCTTAACTGAGAGATTAACACATAATGAGTATTTAATACATTTTTTTCAAAAAAATTAGAGGTCTGTAGGAAATATCCCAGATAGTACTACTTCTACGTGTACTTCAAACTTATTTTCTTAATAAATACTACTTCTGTTCTACTTACCTGCCTATATCCTAATGTATCAATGTTAAGTTCAATCACAGATGAGTTTATGACACAGAGAGACTATCAGTTTCTATAGAGTTATTTTCAAGCGGCATAATCTTTTCAATTGTATGTAAAAATATCTCAACTGGATAATATTTCCCAGAAGCCTGTAGTAGAAACATTCACATTTATCTTAAAGAAATTTGAAACTGTCCATGCTGGTCCAAAATGTAAAATCCTGGGTTGTAGACAGGTGTTTCATGATATTTGAATGTGATTACTGTTTCCAAAATCTTTAGTGACTGGTTCTTTTACTTCTTGCATGCAAGAACAACTGTTTGATTCTATAAGCAAGATTATTGCCCTGTAAGTGTTTTCCATGGAACAAGAAGAAAAAACAGAAAATCTTCCTTAGAGCTGAAAGGTACTGAAATTTATTGACGCTCCCTGGGATCAGAGGATGTCTTCTAAAAATAAGACTGCCATAAATAAGGGGATCTGTTTCCTTTATTTTATTAAACAAAACACATAGATTTAAACTAAAAATTATAATACATCTTCTCGAGAATAAAATTGAACCAATTATCTGTTGTCCGAAACTGAAAGTTGAAACCAGAAACATAAATTTCGTATTTCCATATCCATAAAATTACCTTAAATAGGGTAGTTGAGAATAACTTTATTTCCGATACTATGTAAGATACTTCACAAGCAAACCTTTCAACATCCCTGCAAGCTAGTATTACCTTCTCCTTTAATAAAATACCATAAAATGAATTAATGTCTTCAAAGGTATAGCGCTAGTAAGTGGCAGATCTTATATTGATTGAACTTTCATATGACTGATTTTAAATCCTATGCATTTATCATTTTCCTACAATAAGGAGCTATTCTTAGGAAGTTTTTATTTTTAGGAAGTTTCAAAATTAAAACCAGAAATGCTATGGCCTGAGGTATTCCACTATATTCACAGAAACTGAAAAAGTGTAGTCGCCATCTTACATTTCTGTCTTTCAAATTTCACTGAGTAAAATCTGACTGGATAGGTGAGTCTGGAAACAAGATGTTTTGTTTGGAAACAAGATCTTTTTTCCAAACAAAACATCTTGTTTCCAGATTCTACCCAGTAGGAAGATAACCAAGTCTTTGCTAGCTACCAATTCACTATATCCACCAAATTTTCTCATAAAATCCTTAGTACAAAGTATAGTGTATAGGAGAAATCAATATTAACTATTAGCATTAAAATGTAATAATATGCAAAATATCAAAAAGAATAAAGAGAGAATTATACAGACATGGAAATATTTACACAATATATGATGAACTGAGTAAAAAAATACTGGAAAATACCATCGATGATACAAACTTTAGTTTGAAATTATATATGTAATATATAGTGTTATAGAAGTGTCTTAGACATTCAAACACTAGAATGTTAACACTAATAACTCTGGTGAATGAGTAGTGAGACAGATATCTTTACTTTTTATCTCATATATTTCAAAACTAGCAAAAGCCAGCACAGTAGTTTAAATAAATATGTTCATTTAATAAAGCTATCTTTAATAATTTTGTATACTATCCACTGTAAGTCTACAGAATAAGAATCAGTTTGATTCATTTTATTTTTTCAGCTTCTTGTTGAGAAAAAAATTAATTATTTTAAAATTAAGAAAGATTTAAAATAAAAATGAGAATGGAAGACTAAAAACCACACTGAATTAATTAGATCACTTGACATCTCTGAAGAGAGTTTTTAAAGTTCTTCTCCAAGATAATTTAGACTGCTGCAAGATTTAGAATCACAAATTTGGTAGTGGTGATTTTTGACAATTGTTAAATTTAGAGTCATATTTACATAGATCAATTTTATTCAAAAAGGAGACTATTATTATAATGCTGTCACTCTTCCCTGTAACTCAGATTGCTTTGCATATACAATTTATGCAGTTTAGGATCTTGATGGTAGTTTTGGCAAAAGCTTAGAGAGAAGCTATGTTGAGCAAGAAAAGACATAAGGTAACCATATTCCATTCAAACCAAATTTTACTCTTTTTCCTTATATTTAATTTCATCAGCTGTCTAAGAACACAGGCAATGGAATTGTCATGTGTTCTTACATACTTTGAATTTAAAGAATGATGGACATTTGTTAATGGAATCCATATTTGGCTACACTCAGTGTGACATTCTCATTGCATGATTCATTTAAAATGCAACATTGTATTCACATTAGAGACATTTTCATGTATTTTGCATTTTAACGACTAATTCATTAGGTAACACCATAGAGGTAGTTTAAAAAAAACCCTGTAACTATGTTTCTTTATAAGATATTTCCCTTTTATTTGTGCTTCTGAAAAGTTGACTTTTATTTGCCTTATTTTAAATTCTGGCTAAACATAAGTACACCACCGAAATGTTATATAAGGAACTTACATTAATAATAGTCATGATAGTATCTTTCTTCATAGCTGTACTAAATATATTTCCTTCTTGGCTTTTTGTTTTGGCTTGTTTGTCTACAATTTAAATCCTCCTTAATGTTTTATTGTTGTTATTGTGGCTAAATGTTGTGTATATCAAATAATGGAAAATTAAAAGTGAAGAAAAGGTGGGGTGTGGAACCCTAAAATTTTCACTGAGGTAGCCAGCTCTTGCATTTTGCGGGTTTTTATATCCCACCCTCTGGCCCCTAATTGTCTTTTCAATGTGTTGAGTAATTGAAATTCCCACTCACTACATCCAATCAATGTAACATAACCAATGATATAGAGTAGGATTATATCCTATTGAGGAGAAAGGCAAAGTCCTTGCTAAGTAGACATGACACAGGGCTGGAAAGGGGATATGCTCTCAAGATAATACTGTGAAGGTATATTGCATTCCTTGTCATTTGAAAGCAAATTGCTCCTGATGGTATTTACTGTCAAGTACATAGAAAAAAAAAAAAAAAAAAAACTGCCAGATCAATAGCTGCATACCAGGTGATAGGGGATTTAGTGATTTTTCTCCAAGAACAAATTCTAATTAAAATGACAGTTGTAATGGGAGTCTCAATCTGATTAATTTTAGGATAATCCATTGTCATTCTCATAGGACTATTTATTCTTATAGATACATTTTGGCCAAGGTCAAAATACGAATTAAAAGGAATGTGGTAGGAATCCTCATCCTTGCATCTCTGAAGTGATTGATGGTAGCGATAATCTCTACAACTCTCTAAGGCTGCAGCATTGCTTTTGGTTTACTGTTTGAATAAGTAGATACAGGCAGTCTATTGGTTTCCACTTGGTTTCTTCTCTCTTGATAGTCCTCATTCTATGGGACAGAGAACTAATGTGAAGATTCTTCCAGTTGTACAGCGTATCTATTTAAGTTGTGCATTATGGAGCTGGGGTAATAACAACAGGGTTCATTTTCAGAATCATTGTGCTCGTTGGGAAATGTACTTGAGCTGAAAGTCCATTGATCATCTGACTTCCAAACCTCCTACTCAAAGTGGTGGACTAGAGTGAAGTTTTGAGTGTCTAGATAATTGTGGCAGTTTAGATCCTGTGTTTAAGTGCCCTCCAGAATGTTTTTTTTTTTTTTTTTGTCTTCCTAACGCACACTCTGAGGAAGATTAACAGTATATAGCGTGCATCACAGCAAAGGATTCACAACTGGTCTCCGTTATGAAATCATATATGAATTAAATGCTGTGAATATTTGACTGCTCCATGAAAAATTTCGCAGCTGCATACACTAATTATTTTTTAAATTTTGTTTCTTGGTCACTTCATCACACACAAGTTTGAATAGATAGTCAAGATTTTTCTTGTAAGTTTGAGAAGCTTAAATATTTCCTATGTAATTATATACATTGTTAGTGTTTATTGACTTTTTTATCATATATTATACAAGGAAAACCAATGCTCTACCTTCTAAATTAAAAGTAATTTAGAAATAAAATGTGTTTGGTTTCTATTAATGAAAGTTTCTTATAATATTTACTCTGTCATTTTCTTTCAAGATTGTTAGACTCTTGCATATATTCATGTGCACCTTCATCTCATTTCACAGTTTCTCTGTGTTAATCAAGTTCCTCTGTTTTAGCATATAATCAAGGATACAGAGACTAGGCTATATGGTTAAGGTCAAATAACAATGTGTAGTAGAGTTTTGGGCAGGGTAAATTCTCAGTTTTCCAATATGATAATATCTGTTTTGGCAATAATACTCTCATTATTCTAGATGTGCATAATTAAGGTAAAATGTAGCATTTTCGAGAATAACGTGGGATTTCCAACAATATAAATAAATATAATTCCTAGAATTTTACCAGCAACTCATCTCTTACTATAAATTAAGTTGTTTTTGCAATCTTTATTTTCTAGAATTAAGTCACTGCTCATATATTGACTTAAGGCAGATTGTATTCGTATTATAACATCATTTGCCCAATCACAAATGACAACTAATCCCTAAACCATCAACTGTTTTACTCAATTCAGAGAACATATTTTTTAAAGCATAAGAATTACGGTGAACTATTGAGTTACAACATTACAATAATCCTGCCTGCTTCTGATTTTCTAATGATACAAGAATCACTTATAGCTAGTCACTTTCCTTCCCCTGACACAAACATGGAATAATGCATTTTTTACATCTATTTAACCTTTAATAAAATTCAAATTATGCCTAAGAAAAGCATCTCACTGGTTTAGATGAAGATCCAAATTTTCTAATAATGTCTTTAACAAGGTGTGGGGTAGGAAAGTTGAATTCAGGATGCTGATTTCAAAAAATTAGCAGCAACAATGATTGCATTATCCAAGAATATTATTTTTTTAAGTTCTTTTCAATATAGTGAAATTTTCAGTTAGACCAGGTCCTGTGAATGTAAGCTCCATATATTTACTGCCTACTGTGCAAAATTAATGGTTACTCTGTAGAGTTACAAAACTACTACTTTCAATTCCAGGAGGTCCCCTCTAATATTACAGGCTTAATGAAAAGAAAATAGAAGTTTACTATACCCTTTCATTCATATTTCATATTTCATTGCTAAAAGTGTATTGAAAGATTACCAAATTAAATTCTCTTATTTTGCAGGGGAAACTCAGTTCCACAAAGGTCAGTGACGTTGCCCAAGTATCAGAGAATAGTGATCTATTTATCCTCTAATAAAATAGTGGAGTGAGTAAACTAAAGAAAAAGCCCAGAGGAGTTCTGAAGTTCAGATAATGTGGAGTCTAGTAGGCCATTGTAAGAAGTTTGGCCATTCCTCTCAAGGAATGAAAAACCACTGCATAAATTTAAGCAGAGGAGTCACATTATCTGTCTTATATTTTCAAAGGCTATCTCTCACTATGATATTGAGAATAGACTGTAGACCACAGAAAGCAACGTAGAAAGCAGAAAGACCTTTTAGGAGGTTATTGCAATCGTGTAGGTAAGAGATGACTGTGACAGGGTTTTAGGAATATTTAACATGCTTTTAAAAAATTGTTTAAGTGCAGATAGGAACAAGAACTGTTTATTTACTCATTCAGGTGATACGTAAGTCTTTACGGGGATAGCTTAATGGCCAAGATGGTTAATATTTGAGTTCAAGGATCAGACATACTTAGGTTAACTCACTTAATGATTGTTGACCTTGGACCACAAAACAAAACCAAAAAAAAAAAAAAAGAACACAATCAATGTATTGACTGTCTCAGAATCATTATAAGTATGAAAAAAAAGATCCTACATTTAATGATTTTCTAGACAATGTTATCTATGAAAGAGAGGCTTGTTGAAAGAAGCTGACTGCCATAAAATAAGTCTTAGGGGAAACGGGTTTATATGTGTTCTGGGGGGGGTGTATTGGTTTAAGTTATGGAATATAAATAGCAAATTGGGATTCTATGTTGAATTTTCATAGTTTCTTTTCAAATCACAGTGTATATTTTTTTAACAATAATCCCAAGAGGCCAGTAACACAAAGAAAAAAATGAAACTGAGAGAAAAATGTACGTATCTAGTAATACCGAGTTGATTAGTAGCAGAGCTGAACTGCATCTAACTGCCTGAACCTTTAGTCAAAAGTGTTTGTCACTAGACCCTACTGTTAACAGTCTTGAAGGTGGACAATGTGTTACTCCAAGGCATTTCCATCACTGCTTTGATAATAATATAGAAATAACTATTTTCAGTGGCAAAAATCACCCCGTTCTAAATGTTGTTCAGCCTTGGATTGTGATTACAGTGACTATATCTGACCAAATACTAACAGGACAAAAACAACCCTCAAGAGGGGTCTATTAGGCTCTCCCAAAGGTTTGTAATATGTAATGTTAGAGAATTTGGAAGTTTAAAGTGTGCCCAGGAAACAAATAAATGAAGAAAACTACAAACTGCCTGGACAGATTTACTTAACTACCAGCCCTCCTCTGAGTGGGGACGTGGCAGCTGGGGAGTTCTCCAGAAAGGAGAACAATAAATGTTTAAACAATGCATTGCCTCAGCGCCATTATAGAAACTGTGTATGCATGATAAGTTTAGATGGGTAACATTTTTAGGAGGTCTTGAATCATCTCCATCTAAAAGCTTATTTGCATAATAATGGTGGTAACACTTTCACCTGGGCAGAAGCATCTATGAATAGTACATTGCATGAGGTGAATACACAGTTTTTTAGATGTGGATTTATAATGTATTTTGAGTATCATTTACTGCCAGGAGAGGTGTGGATAAATATGTACAAGTTGCCCAATCATCGCTTACCAGAATACCGTGAGGGAAATAGAGGTGGCATGTGGACACCTCAGGCTGTCAAGAACAACCCAGGAGTACCTGGAATCAGAGTGTCAAAAGGCTACCCGAACAATCTTGTCAAAATTGAAGGGGCAGAACATTCCCTCGGCAATCCTGCTAAAGCCATCATTTTTCTTGTCTAATTGCAAGTAGAGGGCAGAGAACATCTAAGGCCAGAAGAGTTTCTGTGCAAAAACAGTGAGGTTTCCACAAGCATGGTAAAAAATTTTATTAAGAGGGATGGACAAATGAGACTCTCTTGCTAAAAATACATAATAAACACACAAACAACCTTTTATATGAGGGAATAAGGATAAAGATTTGGGAATGCTAATTAAGCAAGCTTTGTAAGGAGTCCTCCCCTACTGTGTTTTCTTTTTAAACTCAGAGATTCCACATTTGGCATCCAGTTTTATGCTTTGTCAGAGACTGTCTTTGGGTTAGAGGTATCATGGTAACCAAACTCTGGTCGGTTCAGGGAAGAGAGGCCTTCACTGCACCACTCTGGTGTTGGGTCAGTATTGTTACATTAATTGTGTATTAAGGAAGACAACAGTGCCCAACAGGAGCCAGTAAAGAAGTGACAGATGAGGGACAGAGCAGTGGACCTAACATCAGGTTCTCAAGGAGTACGTTGTAAAGAAAGCTCTGCCAAATAGAAACTTGGAGTGATTACATCATAACAATGTCTCTTGCACGGGGAAGAGTGATGGAACGTAGGTATATACACTAACATTGATTAAGTGTCCCTGAGGCGTATGCCTTTGTAAAAGGGATGAGATTGAATGCCACCTTAAATTCTGGCACCAAGGCACATAAACTAACAAGTAAGGACGTCCCACTTATCAAAATCTAAATGCAGGCACTTCTTTTTAACAAACTGGATCTTCTTCAATACTCCCCATCTCAATAAATATTTCTGAGCCCTACACAAAACCCAGGAGTCATGCTTGACATCTTGACAATGACATTAGAACGAGTCTCAGTTACAGTTCCTGAAGATGTGTGGGTGCCATTGAATTCCCATCAAGGTACTTTAAAAAAGTATTCATGAAGGATTTCCAATAAGGTTGCAAAACGACTTATGCTATCCTATATAACTACAAATTTTGTTTTTTTTATTACTATGGTGCATTGTATTCATAAAGATAATGAAATAGACTAAGTTGTTCACTCAGGGCCTCTGCTTTGATTGGAAAAGATTTGAGACACCCACACACCTTAAGAAGATAGAAAGCCAGCTCTTCTGGAGCTGAGGTCAACCCACCCCTATTATCTCAGCTAAAATGTCTTGCATTGCTTGAAACACACATCTTTTCTGTGGAAGGGCTCATTACTTTGGTAGATGGCTGTGTGAGAAAGCTTCAATTCTTAGAGGAAAAATATATAGAAGTGGCACCTGATAGGCTGATACTGAACTTGCAGCATCAATCAGTCATATCTTCTCATTCATGTAACCTAAATAATTTCTGTATCAGAGAGTAAAATAAATTTTTGGTGCTGATGTTACACAATCACCTTCACTGTAAACTCGCTCAGGTCAGAGATATTGACAGTTATGTTTATAGCTGCATCTCTAAAGCCTACGGCAGTGTTTTGCAGTAGGTGTGTTCAATAAATATCTTCAAAAGAATGAATGAACTCCCGTCTCTAAATTATCACCCAATCTTGTTTATCTTATCCACCAAATAACTATTAGTCTATGGTAAATATATTTATCTTGTCCTGAAAGCAAATACTGTATTTTCAGAACAGAGGCAGAGCTACTATTATTACTTATAGCAATAACTACATTGGTTCCCCACATCCCATTCCCCCCTTTTAGGATTGTGTGATGATAGCCAGATGTTACCCTGCACAAGTAAAAAGGATTTTTGCACTACAGGAGAGGAACCCTGAAATTATGATTCTGGCAAGTTATATAGAAGCTAGACAGTTGCCCCGCCTCAACCACCAAGAGAGGGAGAGAAACTGCTTTCTAATATTTTACCACCTTTTTGAATGGAAATGGCTGCTCTGAGTTTTATTGCCCTTTGAAAGGCAAACATGTATAGCTCCAGGGAGATAAATCTCCAGATCTCTCTGGTGATTCCTCAACTGTCTCAGTTTTGCTATTTAGTAACCTTTAACCTCTAAGGATTCTCTTTTAACTCAAGTGCTAGTTCTCTTTGCTAAGAAAACCCTGACCGTGCATAAACGTGAAAATGTTCAAATTGTTTTCCAACAGTCTGCATATTTCTACTCTCTCCACTGTCTTCACTACCAAATTATCTTACTTTCTCACCTGGACTTCTGCAATAGCCTTCTCCCATGTTCTCTTCACCCTATTGATCCTTTCTCCCACCCAGCATCCAGAAAGTAACCTTTCAAATGCAAACTGGATTATATCAGACTTTAAATGGGACCTAAGTTATAAACCCTCTGATTCAGTTTTTGGTCCTGCTTGCCTCTTAACCAGAATTATCTGTCACACATCCCTGCTGGAGAAGTCACAGCTTTCCCAAGTTTCTGATGCCATCAATGCTTATCTAATAACATCACTGCTTGTCTCAACCTCCCCTTGGGGTGGAGACCAGTGTTCTGCATAGCCTCCATTGTGGCTCTTGTTGAGCTTTGTATTCTTCAGAGGCCACCAAAAGGGGCCAGAAGATGAAACAGTCACTGACCTGCGGCACAATTGTTAACAAATGAGATTCAGACGACCACATGAATTCAGATAAATCGATCCATTCTTATCGTAGAGAGAGTACTCCGGGACTTAGTGACTCACACAGCCTCTTGGGAAAGGACTGGTGTGACCAGGAAACTAGAGGTATTTTCTTGTGAAGCTGGGCCCAGCACACTTACAGACATCGTGTATTGGCTCTCTCTATTTTGCTTCCTTCCTTACCCTTTCTCTCCCTTTTCTTTTGAATTGAAACCTCAAGAAAGCATTGGTAGGTTAGCTTGTTTCAGGCTCTAGGAAATTCAGACTATGATGCACTACTCAATGAAATATTTTCTTATTCATTATTTTCAAGAGAAAAAGCACCAGGTCCTTTCACATGGTCTCTATGGTCATAGAGGCTTAACACCTGCCCCTCATTCTGAGCCACTCCTTCCCTTGCTCTGGAGGCTCTGCGTGCAGAATTTCTTTCACTTCTTTCAGTATATTAAGATCCTTCAAACCTCAGGAGCTTCATATGTACTCTCCCTTTTCCTGTACTGCTCCCCCACTCTTACTCTTTCCTGTGCCTCTATAATTTATATTCATCTGTCAGGGCTCAGATGAAATATCACTTATTCAGGGTTTCCATCTTTCCACTAAGTTTAGGTAATGTTTCTATGATATACTGTTATATCACCATTTACATGTTCTTCAAAAATCTTCATTCAATTCTAACTAAATCACCTGTGATGCAAATACCTGTCTGTTTAATGTCTGACACCCAGCTCACTCCTCCAACTGTAAACCCTCTAAAGGCAGAAATTATGTCTTCTTCATTTTTCAGTTGTAAACCCAGCACTTCATGGTGTCTGGCAAGTAGTTACTTATTAATACTTATCGAATAGGGGAACAATAATGGAACATCTCAAAAGAGCTCTAAAAATGTTCTCAATGTTTCAAAAGTGACATGGCTCGACTAGTTATTTAATTACAACAGTGCTTGATAAACTGTAAAAATAAATAAATAAATAAATAAATAAATAAATAAATAAATAAATACACAAAGAAAGTAGAGCTCTGTGAGAATAGTGGTATAATTTGGAGAAAATATCTGCTTAAAGGTCTGTTAATGCATCTGTAATAGGACCCGAATAGATATTACTCTATTTGCTTTACCATTTCTTAATTAGGAGATAAAGTTTTCTTTTCTAAACTCATTAAGCACGAATAAGTCTGAACTTGTAAAAGAAATGTATTTGCATTTAAAATTTGTCTTGACTTTTCTCTGACATGCCAAATCCAAAATTTTTATTCAATCAATTATTGTTATTAAATAAATAAATAAAGTAAAATAAAAGTAAGTATATGACACACCAGAATTACAAAATAATTTTTCAGGTTGGCGAAAAATTTTGCTTGGGTTTTGCTTAGTTGACTTTTGAGAAGAAATGAAAGGCAAAATAAGCAACATTGATGATTAGAGGTATGGGATATCGAACATATGAGGAAAAAACGGTATTTATTTTTTTAGACACAAGGTTGGGGCTCCTATTTTCAATTTTGATTTCATTTCAGTAGGCAAGTTTTATTTTATCTCAGAGTCAGCATTTGAATGAGAATACAGGCATTGCTTAACAGGACAAATGTTGCTATACATAGAAAATAAATATCATAAAGTATGTGATTCAATGTGCAATAGAGAGATAACATGGTGTACAGAATACAAAGATTACCCCCAATGATCTTCACCTTTTATAAATGTATCTCTTGATGTAGGCAGAAACTATGAATATGCTAAGATACCACTACCATGATTATATAGCAGGGGAGTTTTCAGATGTAATTGATATACCAAATCAATGGTCTTTGAGGTAATAAAAAGGGGATGGGAATATTATCTTGGGTGGGTCTCACCTAATCATGTGAGCCTTTAAAAAGCAAAGGTTTTTGTTTGTTGTTTGTTTTTGTTTGCTTTTCCATCTGGTCTCAGAGGAAAAAAGCAAATAGTCACAATATTGCAAACTATCTAGATAGAGAGGCAGCTTCTAAGAGCTGAGAGAAGTCCCCAGTGAATAGTTAGCAAGAAAACAAGGATCTCAGACATGTAACAATAGGGAACTGAACTATGCTGACAGCTTAAATGAGCTTGGAATAGGACCTTGGGACCCAAGTGAAAACTGTGGCCCCGGCTAACATCTCAATTGCAGCCTTGTAAGATTTGAGGGAAGAACCCAACTAAGCTGTCTCTAGACTCTTGACTCATGGAAACTGTGAGATAATAAATTTGTGTTGTTTTATGTTCCTAAGATTGTGGTATTACACAGCAATAGAAAACAAATACCAGGAACATAATCTATTAGTTTTTCCTTTACCTTTTTTACCCCCATAAACAAACAGTTTAAATACTATATCAAGCTCATTAGCACATTTTGCTCTGGACATAAGCATCTCCATATCAAAAATGTAGCAGGCAATGATAAAAACTAGCTGGGAAAATGAGAACGTATCCTGTAGAATTCTTCCCGGAGGCCATGCGTACATTTTCTTGTTTTATTTACCACTCAATTCATTCAACAATATTTTCTAAGAATCTATATGTCATCTGATCAGCAGGGCATTGGAGGAAAAAATTTGAAGAAGTCATAGCCACTACCCTGAAGGAATTTATAGTTTAATAGGGATATTTTTTTTGATTAACCATAATTGCAGAAAGACTTACAGATTAGCATCAGAAGTTCCCCTTAACCACCTATGTGATGCACTGAGTTGAACACTGTTTAAATATTTTAAAAGGGAAAATAGTCCTACTTCTCTGATATTCTAGACAGATACACAAATATGAAATTAGCACCCCATCTTGTCTTCTAGCCCTTCCTTCTGATGTCATACATCCTTGAAATCTGAGCTTTTCCTTTCAGGATACTATGACTGGTGAGAAATATGGTGTTAACTTCATTTTGATCCATGACATGGCCATTGAATGCTAATTTTTAAAAGTTTGGATTGTTCTTATGGGCAAGTTGGGGGTTAAAATCATATTTTAAAATATCACAGGAGTACACCCACAAGAAAAGGGCATTCCTTGCATGTCTGTCTACTCAGCATAACCAAACCTGCTTTCAAATAATGAATTCTTCTGCAAGCTATTACATCAGCTAGCCAGAGGATTAGCTCTCAAATACTTTCCCCAGTATATTACATCAACAGTAGTAGGTGTTTAATAATTGCTTAATCATCTTAGTATTGTTGACCATCCATGAAGCCATATTTTGCTGTACCATCAAGCTCTCGCAGATTTATTATTCACTTAATCTACAATATGCTAACTCTGTAGATTAAATCTGGTCCACATGATTTTGGTTTCTTTGTTTTCTAAAAGAATAATACTCATAATCGTTGAAAAATTCCCTATACATATATGTCCACATTTTTCTCACGTATTCATGATTCCTGGCAGAAGTGGTTAAGGAAATAGAAGGGGAGTTATGTCCGATGGCCACTAGCCCATGGGCACCTACTTTGAGTGAGACAGCACTTCCCTTTGTAATAAGCGTTAAAGTAGATGGTTCACTTAAGTAAAAGAGCAATAAAGAACTCTGAGATCAGATTCCACTCTTCTTCATTGCTCAAGGTTTGGCTAGTAAAAGGAATATGAGGTGGATTTTAGGACACGCATGCACTTGTCTCAGTGGGAACCCTGGACAGAGAGGACACCAAGGACACTTCACAGAGGAGATGATATTTGAATTTAGTCCTAAAAGCTAAGTAGAAATTTACATGATGGAGAGGGGAAACTGTTTATGTATAGATAAAGAAAAAAATATCCAAACTTTTGGAGGTCTGAGAGAGTTAATCACATTCCTGAACTTGGGGCAATGCCAGTAGTTGACTGTGGCCAGAACAAATGATTATATATGGATCATGGTAAGATACGAGGCAAGAGACATGCGCAGGACCATAGCTTATGCAAGTCTGTCACTGGGTCACATCATATTAGTAACCAGATAGGTGTTTTGTATAGTAACATAATAAGGGCTTATTTGTACATAGAAACAGAATGTCTTCTCAAGGGAAAGAGAGAAGAAACATTAAAGACAGAGGGAGTTCCAAACATCGGTTCCAACAACCAAAGCAAAGAGACAATTTTTAAGAACATACTAATAGTTACACTGGTTGTTCATGCCTGAAATTAT
The DNA here is from genome assembly GCF_004115265.2 of Rhinolophus ferrumequinum. NCBI lineage: Eukaryota > Metazoa > Chordata > Mammalia > Chiroptera > Rhinolophidae > Rhinolophus > Rhinolophus ferrumequinum. The sequence goes on along the minus strand of NC_046296.1, from coordinate 34,824,702 downwards.
GATACAAAACATGAAAAAGCTCAACTATCTATGTATGGAATTAGCATGCCTAGTGCCACTGGTACTGGCAGTAATAGAATACCATAATGCATTTTAAAAGGCTTAAGAGTGAATATTTCAACATGGAGGAAAAGAAGTGGAATATGTTAAATACTACCTGGAAATTGATGGGAGTATGTATGTTTATGAGGAGAAGTGAGATGTAATTTGGGTACCCTGAGAAGAGTTGCCAAGCAGAGGTAGATCTCTATGAGAGCGCCAAGATCCAGTTAGAGAAATTCTAAAATTTGGCCCCCAAAAATCCTTCAGAATCCCCCAATATTTCAATATATCAATCAATATAAAAATGAAATTCTTCACATGCTATGTAAATGACCTACTTGTATTAACTTTTTTTTTCTTTAACATGTATTTGAAATACAAGAACTAAATTAAGGGAGTCACATTAAGAAAGTGGAATAAGATTTTGTGTCTCAGTTGTGATGTGAAAATAAACTACTATAGAATTTGAGCAAATTTATAATGAGCCTTTCCATACCATTTGTGGATAATTTTGTTTAGTATTAGGTACTGAACAGAATAAAAATGTAGATATTATTCTTGTGGTAGATATAATAAGTCATGTCCTTAGGCATAGGCAAAAATTATATGTTTCTTCAAGACTGACATTGATTATTGAATTATGGTCTTCAGCCTATGTAAGGTGATTGAATCACCTAAGATGCTTATTAAATTACAGGTTTCTGCTTCGCAAATCAGTTGAAGTAAGAAATGCTGGGGATGATTTAATGAAATCTTATTTTTAACAATTACCTCAAGTGAATTTTTACAGGTATAAATTCAACACCACTACACATTTCATGAAAGTTGGAGAGGGAGTGTCATGTCTATAAGGTTTCTCCAAAGGCTAGCACATACTATCTATTCAAATATATTTATTGAGGAAATTGGTGAAATCAATAGAGAAAGGAAAGAAAGCCATATCTTCTTGTCTATACTATTTCTGAGTAAGCAAAGTTAGACATGCAAGAGTCACAGATACACAAATGTATAGCTATATTTCTTCACACCAAAGCCAGTGCTTTTCTTTTTAGTTATAAAGGAACATCTTTGAAATAGCAATAAGATAATGTCAGCTTGTATAAAGTTGGAGAAAAAATTTTAAATGATAAGAGGTTTTGATAAGTTTGTGAGAAAATTATTCTTTCATAGATGGCCATTTCAAAGAGCAATATGCAAATATTAATAAAAAGTGAAAAAGGCATACCCTTTAAATTACTCATTCCACTTATGGGAATTTAACACAATTGAATAAATATGAAAAGATATAGGCATAAAGGTATCCATTGCATTATTGCCTATAATAGGAAAATATCAGAAACAACTTAAATTCCTATTAAGTATATATTGTAGAAATGAATTATAATGCATTTATACTTTTAGAAAGTTTGCAGCTATTACAAAAATAACCAATATATTCTGATGTGGATAGATAACAATATCCATTTGTAGTAAAAATATTACTAAATAGTATACATAGCATAATACCATATATAAAAAAGAATATTTAAAATATGTACAATCTTCATATTTATAGAAGCTTGCAAATAAAGCTCTTAATAATATTGAGTTGGGAAATAAATCCTCAGTCTTTCCTCCTATGATTTTTCTTAACTCTCACATTGTTACACATTCACAATACTTCTGACATCAGATGTGTGAGGATTTTCTCCCAAGTAATTGTCTGATACCTACGGGGTGTCATATAATTTAAATAAATGCTGACACTATCTACCTGGGGGTAGCATCCGATCCCACAAGTTAAGGGCTCAGTCCCACGAGACTGCCCCCTCCCTTCAGATGCCAAATCCAGGTTACCCACAACTACTGTCCAACTTGGCTACAAATGAGATGTTCCCATGATTCCTTCCTAGAGTTTGATTAATTTTTAGCACGGCTCATAGAACTTAGGGAAACACTTATTTATGTTTACCAGTCTATTAAATAATATGGTAAAGTATGTAGATAAACATCCAGGAGAAGAAATACACAGGACAATGTCTGGGAGAGTCCAAACCCAAGAGCTTCTGTCCCTGTGGCGTTGGGTTATGTGGACATGTTCACCAACCTGGAAGCTCTCTGAATACTCCGCCAATGGAATTTTATGGAGGCTTCCTCATGTAGCTATGATCAATTGTTAGTTTTATTTTTAGCCCTTCTCCCCTCTCTGGAAAAGTTGGAGATGGGGCTGAAAATTCCAAGCTTCTAGTAATGGCTTGGTCTTTCTGATGACCGGCACCAGTTCAGGAGCCATCTAGGAGGCCACTCAGAGTCACCTCATTAAAACAAAAGATGCTTCTATCACCCAGGAAATTCCAAGAAATTAGGAATCTTATATCAGGAATTAGGCTCAGAGACCAAATATTAGAACAAAAGACGCATCTAGTGCTCTTAACACTTGGAATTTATAAAGAGTTTCAGGAGCTCTGTCAGCAACTGGGGTAGAGATCAATATACTCACATATATTTTCTATTATCTTACAAAGTTATGTCTGTGAATGTGATTGGTAGTGGGCAAGTAAGGTATATTTAGTTTTTACTCATTACTCTTTAGAGTTAATTTTCCTATCTTCAAGCACATATTATGTTTATAATACCAAATTAAAACGAATTTTTAGATGATGTATACCTACGTGTACTGGAACCCAAACATAGTTGTAATAAAAACAATTTAATAAAAACAATTTAATCTTAGTGAAAGTTTAGGTGAAAAAACAGCAATTTCCCCCATAATATATCTAAGACATAGGCATGTGAATACATGTGATGACATAAAAAATATAGGTAAATATACATAAAATATTAATTTTTCATAATGAGATGATGGTAATTTTCACTTTTTTATGTTTTATGTTTGAATCTATGGAAAAAGGTTCACAAAAATATTTTCATTTTGGATTAAATAATTGATTTAAATTATTTGTATATTTAGAATACTATTCTCCTAAGTTGATCTAGCCGATTTTCATATGGCTAAAAGTTCAGCTGCTGATCTATTTTAGAACTCTCACTATAGTTAGATGTGCATTAAACTTACATTAATTAACACTTAACCTATTAATTGAAATCCACTTAAATTTACCTGTTATTTTTTTAGAAATTTAATGCATTTCACATAATTTCTATCCTAAATTTAATGTGTTATCAAAAATTCATAACATCGTCTATGACTCCTTTGATATTAATTATTTGTCAATTAGATTTATTCCTGTCGTAATCATTTAAGGTTAATGTATTTCAGTATTCTAATAGGATTTTGTTTCAAGCAAATGCTGCAATGCAAAATTGATTCTGTCTGTTTCTTTTATTTAGTGGGTCAAATAGTTAACTAGAGTGGAATTGCTCTTAATTGCTATCATCTATCAGTAGTTAACTCACCCAAACTTTCCTGCTACTGTCAGGTTCTTAAATTAGAGGAGAACATCAGTGACTAATCAATTATTGTTCAAGCAATCATCTAATACTATAAGAAAGAAAGAATCATGTAATTAAGGGAACAAAAAGAATTGTACATTACTGCTCACGTGAAATAGTTGTCACCCTCAGAACACTGTTTTATTAGCAAAGCAGAGTGGGTATAGCTCACATTAATTCCAATAAGTAAGCATTACTTGACTTCTAATATGTATGTAGTTATTATTTATTTCAAAAATACTCATACACATACATGATCAGTTTTTTTCCCTTTAAATATTTTATAAAATTGTCTAAAGGAAAATATTTTGATAATGTTTCAGAATTTTGTCAAATTGTGGAGTTGGCGCCCATCTTTGGAACCATACTTTAACTTCTTTAACTACAAAGATACGTAACTTTCAAGAACTAAAAGAAGACCAATCAAAGGTTTTATCCTGTCTAACTTTTGGTTCTTCCAAAACATTGTTTCAGCAACCTAGGGTTCTTTAAAATGTGTGACAACCCAGTACCCCAAGGCACTATACTTACCTCTACAAAGAGGCAGAGGCTAAGAGCTATAGTCAAGTCCTCAAAGCATGATTCAGTAAATGCTGCACAGGATGGGGATTCTGACCTCTTTTATGACTATCTCACTGAGACATTCACTCAAAGTTCTCTCACATCATATCAAACATATGCAAGAATGACATCCATTCACAACTTTCTTACCTCATTTAGTTACCAACAATTAATTGATTCTGTTCTCTCACAGAATCATTTGAGATGAGATGAGGACACTTTGGACAACAACAATTTTCCACATAAAATTTGAAAATGTATTTTTCCTTCCTGTTACACAATAGGCATAACTTCTCCTCATGGAAGAGTTACACTCATTTTAGAATGGCTTTAGGAAAAGAGTAAGTGTTTTGTTTTCATGAATATGTTTAAAAATTCATATTCATTACATGGTGAGTATTAAGAGAATCTTTCAACACCATAAATGAGAGTTGACCAAAGATACTCCAAAGCTGTTGGATATTTAACAAATTTTCTTTATTGATAGAACAAAAAATAATAAATTAATTAATATTATCTGTAAATGCTCCAAATATGCCTTGGCAATGCACGTGGCCAAAATGGGTATGAGACTGAGGCTGCAAAGAGGTGTGGCACTTGCTATCTGCTCTTAGAACATGATGGTTAAAGACATAAAGAGTAGAGTCAAATTATCGGAGTTGTTACCAGAGCCACCATTTATTATCTTTGTGACCTTGGATAATTTATTTAACCACTCTACCCTCAGCCCTTACATAGCCCATCTGTGGTGTATAAAGGACTATTAGCTGACTGCAAAGAGTCAACAAGGTAACATATATATTGTTAACTGGTAGATAAAAAAAAGGTGTAGAGTGCTTGCTCTTACATTAATCTGTTTAAAGTCTAAAGAAGTACATGAAATGACTGACAATGAATAGTGTTAAAATCTGTTAAAGCACCATTCAAGTAGTATGGATATGTATCGATATGCGTCCCCAGAGGAATGAAATGGAGTGTCTCATATTGTGGACTTACTATGAGTCTGGCACTATGGGAAGAATTTTACATGATGTACTTATTTTCTACTACTGTGTAACAAATTACCACAATCTTAGTGACTTACAATATACTTATTTATTCGTTTGAAATCCTTACATATAGGTTGGTTCTCTGTTCATATCATGAGGCTGAAATCAAAATATTGGCTGGGCTGAGTTCTTGCCTGGAGGCCCGGGAGAAAATTTCACTCCATTTATTCAGGTTGTTGGCCAAATTCCATTCCTTGCAATTAGAGGACTGAGGCCCCATTTCCTTGCTAACTGTCAGTCAGAGCCGCTCTCAGCTGTTAGACTCGTAGGCCCCCTACATTGCTTGGCACAAGGTTCTATCCATCTTCAGGGCAGCAATGCTGCACAAAATCCTCTTCAGCTTCAAATTTCTGACTTCCTCTTCTGCTTTAAAACAGGAAAACTCATGTGGTCAGTTTAGACCCATCCAGATAATCTGTCTCTTTTATGGTCAACTAAATAGTAACCTTATATAAATTTACAAAATTGGTCCAGAGCAACACCTAGGTTAATGTTTGAATAATTGGGAGAGGGTATATGTATACCAGAGCTAGGAATTTTGGAGTTCATTTTCAAATTCTACCTAGAACACATATATTATTTAATTTAAAATTAAATAATTATAAATAACTATTACACCTTGTTATTATGTGGAAAATAGTAGACAGAAAGGCTCACTAAAATTGTTGAATATTTTACAGCTTTTCGTTACCCTTATTTTGGCTAGAGTTCTGCTTACTCTATTAATGCATTAGTGGAGACTTTATGGAGGAGTAAGAATTAGGTAGGCCAATAAAAACTGGCAATATTTAGTTGTACAGAGAAAGGTGATGGCAATTCAGGTAGGAAAAAAATAGCATAAACGAAAGCATAAGGGTAATGAAGAACCTAGATTATTTTTGTAAAAAGTAGACTTCCAGCAGTAGAAAAGAATCCATGTATAGAGAAAATGACGAGTAATACAAGGATGTGTTTGAGCTAGAGAAAAATGGCCTTCACTTCTAGACTAAGGCGTTTGTCCTCTGTTCTAATGGCAAAGTTCCAATGACTCTATGGCTTATAATAAAAAATGAAGCACATGTCTCCTTTAATTAATTATAATCACCCTTTGCTGAGTTGGAAATCTCATGAAGAAGAGACCCAGAATGGGACCAAGCCCTCGCATGTCCATATCCTGAAGTGCTCAACCAACTTCAGGGACCATAAAGAATCTCTACCTCTAGCTGTCATGCCATTCTTCCAGGGCTAGTTCTTTTGCATTTCGTAATAGATGCATTCCTTTTGGGCACTTAAAATACACAAGCAGTCATTCATTTGTTTAATATTTACTGTGCATCTCATCACTGCCAAGCACTCATGAATGTTTTATCACTCACTTTCAAGATTTATGAATGTGTGTTGAATGTGGTAAACACGATTTTGTACAATATACAAATATGTCAGCTAGTATTTGCTTTGCATTTATGGAATATCTATACTAGGTGTTATGGGTAAAACATGACCCAGGCCATTTAGAAAATTGGAAGAATACTATAAACACACATAAAATAGTTAGGAACAGAATAATGTAGAATACATGAGAAGATAAATTTGGGGGAATGATGTATAATAGTATATGAATGCTGTGAACGAGTTGAGTTGGGTAAGATTCACCAGTGAGTGTCCCCACAGAGATTGGGACTTGAATTGAGATCTTAGAGATAAGTAATAGATCAATCATAAAGAACAAGACAAAAATCCATGTAGGGAGTGAAAAACTAGTAGCTTAAAACTAACATGTTACAGAGGATAATCTAGTCGCTTTAATATCAGATTAACAATCCTTTTCTAATGTATGACTATATGATTTCAAAAAACCTGATAGATCAATGCCAATCTCAATCTTAAAACTGATGTAATTCACTTAAATTTTTCTGACAGTCTTAATTTGGTATCTGGTACATATTAATTCTGTTCCTAGTATAGCATGAGAAGTACATTCAACAGCTGAATTAAAGAAAAGCAAAATTCTAAGATCTGTAAAATTAATATAATGTATAAAATTAACATAATTTCTTAAATGTACACCAGTCTCAAATGGTTTTGTGAGCTATTATTCTTGTTATTTTGTCTTAAATATTTTTTGCAAGCTTTCACCGAGATTACTAGTTTATGCCCTATAAAGTTATATCTTACTAAATAATTTATTTTCAGGAAAATTATTGCAAAAGTACTGGTGACATTGGTTCCTTAGTGAAAATGTGGTAAAATAAAATTTATTTTGGGAACATATTAAGGTGATTTGTAAGTGTTTATTTGTTTGAAAAAAGGTACAACAACAAAAAGTAATTACAGATAAAGGCAAAAATTCAGGCAGTTCTTACATTTATCATAGCATTTAACGGTTTACAAATGGTGGGTTAGGGTTATGAAATCCTTAGGTAAAAAATAATCTAATAAATCTAATCAATAACTGTAGAACAAATCAAGTTGTTAAAATTTGAAAAACAAAGTTTAAAATGCACGAACTTCGTTGAAAACATGCTTTTGAATTACTTTTTAAAGTTATTGCATATCAAAATTCTATTTGCAAAATACTACTAGAGACAACATAGCAGGCATAGAATCCTTTCAGTTATATAAATAAGGCTAATAACTGTGGACATTAGGAATAAAGGAAAGAATAAACGTTAAAAAATATAGATAATGTAAATATTTGACTATTAACAGAAACTGAGGGGGAAAGGGAAGAAACAGTGGAAATGTAAGGGTGTCGGTCTCCTCATTACATACAATTGATGTCTGAAGATATTAAGTATAAATTAAAAATCTAGTATTAATACTATAGAAAGGTAGATAAACAGATAGATAGCTTTAGAACTAACCATAATATAAAAATAAAACTATACACACACAAAGACATACACACACACATACACACACACACACACCCAAATGCACAAAAATCTGAATAATGATAGAAAATTTTATTTAACCTATTTCAAACCATAAACAGCTAAGGAGATTTAAAATAAACATGTTGAACATATGGAATGACCATAATAAATTAAGTAAGAATCCATGATCATAAAACAGAAAATACATCTTTTATTTTAATTTTATGAAATATTCACAAAAATGCATAGAAAGAAAAAAATAAATTTTAAAAAATAAGAATTTTTAGAAGCCCTATTCTCTGATGACAATAAAATAAGAAATCAACAACAACTACTAGAGGGTAGTTTTTTATTAAATTATTTTTTTAAAGGATACATAAAAGCTCATTCTTTAAAAGCCTAGAAATATAAACCTATTTCTCATACAATAATCTTAAGGAAGAAAACCAAAAAGATAGCTACGTAGCTATAAATGTTATACAATAAAATAGAATATTATACACCATTTTTAGCAAGTAAACTTGAAGTTTTTTAATGAGATTTATTCTTTTTCTTGGTAAATAGAAGCATAAATCCTGCAGAGTAGTGGAAAATTAATTTTCACTTTCTTAAATGTACACCAGTCTCAAATGGTTTTGTGAGTGAATTCTACGAGGCTATGAAAGAAAAATAATTTCTACAATATTTAAATTATTCCAGAGCATAGCAAAAAATCAAAAGGTATCTATTTAATTCATATCAAAACTAGACAAAGAAAAGAAAGGACTATAATAATATGTGTGCAAATTTTTATTTATTTGCAACCTTCTGAATAATTTCAAAAATCTCACAATAAACATTAGCCTCTCCTTATCTAGCAACAGAAATTTAATCAGCTGCAGAATACTACTGGTGCTCCCTGCAAAACATATTTTGTTCAATGCTTTTTCGGCTTCCACTTTCTAAGTCCAGGTCATAAGCGCTCTGGCCTTGATGACTACAGTAACTTTAATAATTGGTCTCTTTGCTCCAGTATCTCATCTCCAATCTCTTTTATACATTCCTTTCTGAACAGCTTTCTGTAATAATTTCTTTATCCTTTTCTTACCCTTGTTCACATTTTTTTCTTTTCTCTCCACCGAATGGTATTTCGTGTTTTTTCAGCTTTATTTCTCAGATCCCATGCAGACAACTTCAGACAAATTGGTTTTGGTTTTGTTTGTTTGTTTGTTTTAACCAACTTCTATAATATTTTGGGATATCTGAGTTGCATGGATTTATTTAATTTAGTGTTATTACCTGGAAGGCTTTATATTTCTTTTTCTGACTTTTCAAACCTTTCTTACAGTTAAGATTTAACTTAAATCCTACAATTTGTGAAAGAATTTCCCAATGCTCTCAGTTGTACTCAGTTTCTTTATCTTTCCTATTACATACAACCTGCATTCTTTCTGTATCATAGTACTTTTTCATTCCTTATGTCCAAGTCATTTTAATATGCAGCTCCTCCCTTATACTAGGAAGTCTTGAGGAATAATCACAATGTCTTAATTATCTCCATAGATTCCACAGCAAAATGATTCCAATGAAAAATGATTCATAAATGAAAGTATGAGGTGTGATCACAAAATATGGTGAATGCTGCTGCCGAGTGCCATCCAATGGAAAGGAAGGATCTTCAATACAGAAAGTTGTGCCTTGAACCTTAGTGACAAGTTGAATAAGTTTCAACTTGCTCAATGCAGTTAGTCAGGTGTGAGCTATGATTGAGAGAAGGTGTGTTTTAAAGTGTGTAGTAAATGGATCATGAACAATGCATTAACATGAAATGGGCAAATGGTTTCATTCTCCATCATGGCAATGCTCCGTGTCACACATCACTTCTGATACGGCAATTTCTGTCAAATAAAAAAATTATGGTATGTCCTCATCCACCTTATTCACCAGATCTGGCACCATGTGATTTCTGGTTCTTCCCCAAAGTCAAAATAATTCAGGACATCTATGCAGCCACGACAGTACAACTAAAGACACTCACGAAAGAGGACTTCCAGAACTGCTTCAGAAAGTGGCAAGAACAATGGGAAAAGTGTGTTCAAGCAAGGGGGAGTATTCTGAATGGGATTAATTGCAATGTGTGCAATTAATTTTACTGTAATATTTTTTTTTTTATTTAAGCATTCCCCATAGTTTTTTATCACACCTCGTATCTATACTTACCACATGCAAAAGAATGAAATTGAACACTATCTTACACCATACATAAAAACTAACTCAAAATGGATTAAAGATTTAAAAGTCAGACCTGAAATCATAAAACGCCTAAAAGAAAATTTAGGTGGTCAGCTCATTGATATAGGCCTTGATGGTAATCTTTTTTAATCTTACACCAAATGCAAAAGAAACAAAAGCAAAAATAAATAAGTGTGACTACACCAAATTAAAAAGCTTCTTCACAATGGACATTATTGAAGAAATGAAAAGGCAACTTACTGAATGGGAGAAAATATTTGCAAATACTGTATCTGATAAGGTGCCAGTTTGCAAAATATATAGAGAACTCATGCAACTCAGCAAGAATAAACAACCAATCCAATTAAAATGAATAGATCTAAATAGATATGTTTCCTAAAAGACATACAGATACCCCAATAGTACATGAAAATATGCTCTGTATCATTAATCATTAGGGAAATGCAAATAAAAACCACAATGAGATATTGTTCCACACCTGTTAGAATGACTATTATCAAAAACACATGAGGTAAAAGTGATCCCTGAAGAGATAAACGACATACACAAATTAATATAGAAGAAATAGAAAGTATCAAAATTTATCATACAAAAGAACATCAGACCCAGAGGATTTCACAAGTGAAATTCCTTGAAGGAACCATTTCCACTGTAACTGTCTCAGAGCACAGAGAAGGAAACCTTACAAATACTTAAAGCCAGCAGACATTAATTTAAAAACTCACGAGTTCCTCCTCTCCAAAACAAAACAACCAAAAAATATTAAAACTTGCAAACAGTGAGGCAAATCCTAAATGAGATATTAGCAATCATATCTAGATCTAACAGCTGGTGGAATCCATACCAGAAGCAAAAGAATGGTTCAATACTAGGAAATGTATGAATATAATTATATAATTACATACCAATAAACAATATAATTATATATACCAATTATCAATGAAGAAAAAGCCTATGGGCATATCCCAAAAAAATCTGCAAATGAATTTGACAAAAATTATATTTATTTGGGTGCACTCTCTTTTTTTTTCCTGATGAGTCTGGTTAAAGGTTATCAATTCTGTTTATCTTTTATAAAAAAAATTCTCGTGGATTCATTGATCTTTTGTATTGTTTTATTAGACTTCATTTTGTTTATTTCATCGCTGATCTTTATTATTTTCTTCCCTCTACTCACTTTACACTTTTTTCCTGTTCTTTTTTTAGTTCCCCTGGGTGTAAGGTTAGATTGTTTGTTTGAGACATTTTTTGTTTCTTGAGATAGACCTATATTGCTATCAATTTCCCTCGTCAGACTACTTTCACCATACCCATAGATTTGGGGTTGTTGTATTTTTGTTTTCATTTATCTCAAGATATCTTTTGATTTCTTCCTTGATCTAATTGTTACCTCTTCATTGTTTAGTGATATGTTATTTACCCTCCATGTGTTTGTGTGTTTTTCAGTTCCTTGTCTTGAAATTCATTTTTAGTTTCATACCATTGTGTTCAGAGAGGATGCTTAGTCTGATTATCATCTCAAATTTATTTAGACTAGTTTTCTGCCCTATCATGTACTCCATCTTGGAAAATGTTCGATGTGCACTTGAAAATAATGTATATTCTGCTGCTTTGAGGTGAAATGCTCTAAAAATATCAGTTAAATCCACCTGGTTTAGTGTGTCATTTAAGGCTCCTGTTTTCTTGTTGATTTTCTGTCTGGAAAATCTATCCATTGATGTCAGGTGTTAAAGCCCCCTGCTTTGACTGTATTAGTATCAGTCTCTCCCTTTATGTCAGTTCATATTTACTTTATGTATTTAGGTGCTCCTACTTTGGGTGCATAAAGGTTTACAAAGGCTATATCCTCTTGTTGAATCCCTTTATCATTATGAAATGTCCCATGTTGTCTCTTATTATAGCCTTTAAAGTCCTTTTTTTCTGATACAAATATTGCGAATGTTGTTATACTTGATGTTGTCCTATGGCTTTCTTAAACTGCCTTTATTATTATTATTCTTTTTTCTTTTTGTTGTTCCAATTGGAAGTTTTCTCCTACCTTGTCTTCTAAATCACTGATTTGATCCTCTGCTTCATCTAATCTGTTGATTCCTTCTAGTGTATTCTTCATGTCAGTTGTTATAGTTTTCATATCTGACTGGTTCCTTTTTACAGTTTCCATGTCCTGTTTTATGCTTACTATCTCTTTCTTGAAATTCTCACTAGGTTCCTTAAGCATCCTTATAACCAGTGTCTTGAGCTCTGTATCTGGTAGTTTGCTTGTCTTTATTTCATCAGTTCCTTTTCTAGAGTGATCTCCTCTTCTTTCATTTGGGACATTTCTTTTTGCTTCCTCATTTTGGCTGCCTCTCTGTGTTTGTTTCTATATGTTATGTAGATCTGCTATGTCTCCCAGTCTTGGCAGGGTGACCTTATGTAGTAGGTGCCCTGTGGGACCCAGTGGCACAGTCTCCCTGGTCACCAGAGCCAGGTGCTCCAGGAGTGTCCCTCGTATTGTTTGTGTCTGCCCTCCTGTGTAACTGAACCTTGATTGTGGTTGGCATATCAGTGGGTGGGATTGACCCTCAGGCTTACTGTATGTGAGGATTGGCCATGACCACAGTATATGAGATGCTGTGTGGTGACTAATACCATGGGGCAGGATTTGCCCCAGCAGGCTTTGGTTCCTACTGTGACTGCTCTTTAGGTGTACTACTTATGGGGCTAATTGGGTGGTGTTTTGTAGTGGTTTGAATCTGGCCATTGTGTGTGCTCGTTCTGGGGCCTCTTGGGAGCAGCTCCTGTGCAGGCCAAGGTCAGAAACTGCCTGTGACTGGTCTGGGGCTACCTGGTAGGAGCTACACAATGATCTGAGGTTGGTCACTGCCTCTGCTGGACCTGGCAGTGTATGGGAGAGGCCACACTGCAAACTGAGGCTGACTGTCACCAGTACTGGACATGGGGCAGATCAGCAAAAGGTCCAGGGCACCCTGAGGCCTGTGGCCACCTGCTGGCTATCTATATGACTTAGTCACTGAAAGAACCTTGGGTGGTATGGGAGTTGGGTATGACAGAGTCTCAGGGAATCACCAGTGTGGGATGAATGGTGTTCAAGGGGTTAATACAGATTGAAATTTGACACCAGTTCTAACCTGGGGCCACTCT